>NC_056743.1:113580427-113880427 GCF_019279795.1 Protopterus annectens
TTTCCTGGCATGAGAGGAAATAAAAAGTTGCTCAGATTTCCTGATATGTCTTGTCTTCTATGTAACATCTGAGCTGTCCATGTTAATCTACGCTGTGAAGAACACTCTCACTGATAGTCTGTGGAGAAAGGAAAAAAAAGAAGGAAGATGAATGGACTGATTTAAAGACAAATCATTAACCAATGAATGGACTGATTTAAAGACAAATCATTAACCAATCTGGGCATGAAAGAAGGATTGATATGAAGAGATACCCGGTCTTTGTGAAAAACCAAAAAAAGGAGAAACCTCCATAACTGCTTGAAGTTAAGAGATCTTCTTGTCAGATTTAACAGCCACCAACAATACAGTCTTCTAAGTACAGTGTTGTAAGGAAGAAGAAACATCAGATTCAAAAGGGGACCAAGTCAATTTTTTTAAGAAAGAGGAATAGACTTTTTGGAGGCCTGATATGAAGGACACCTTTTAAAAATTGGTTGACTTCAAACCTAGAAGTTAAATTAAAGAGGCAGACAAGAAAAAATAGCTGCCAAATGAAGTTTAACAGATGAATGCGCCAAAACAAAATTCACACAAATCAGAAAGGGCCGCAGGTCATGTTTGTGACACTTGATAGAAAATCTCTTTCATTTAGTCACATATAATTTTCTAGTAGTGGGTTTTCTGGCCTCCAGAAAAACCCAAAGCACGTCCTTGGAAACTGGTGAATGAAAGGAATCAAAACCCTATCACCCAAAGTGTCAGGTGAAAGGTGGACTAATGAGAGTGAATGATAAATTACTTGGTATAGTGTGAGAAGAGGTAACGTGATGATTTCCCCTGAACACGTGAAACAGGAGGGGGAACCAGTGCTGTCTGTGCCAAATGGGAATCACCAGCAAGACTCTAGGTGTGTCCCATATGATCTTGTGCAGGACCTGTGGTAGAAGAAAAGATGGGGAAAGGCATACAGAACATCCCCTTCCTGACATAGCATCCACATTCCAAGTCAGAGGATTTGGCGCACTGGAAATGAACTGGTAAAATTATCTGTTCAGAGGGGAGGCAAAAAGATGTATAAGAGGAGTACCCACTAACGTACAATGTCCATAAGCACCTTTTTTTGAAGCACCCATTTGTGAGGATTTGTCCTGGACCTGGTCAAAAAGGCTGCCACCAAATTGTGTTCTGAAGGAATGTAAACCACCTGAAGAACCAAATGGTGGTGTACTGCAAAATTCCAAGTCTGAGGAGCCAGCCTGCAAAGAAGGTAAGATTTTGTGACCTCTTGCTTGTTGATGTCACATGACTGTGGTATTGGTTGTAAAACCCTTAAGAGGACCTGAACCCAAAGGGAGTGAAAAACCTAAAGAGCTAGAATTTGAGCCCTCATCTCCAGTTGTTGATGGAACCAAAGACCCTGGACTTTTAGGTTGTTGAAGGATGCTCCCTAGCCATGACCAGAAACATCCATGTACAGCTCCTGAGTAGGGACAGTACCCCAATAAATAGGGACAATAGACAACTGTGGAATGTCTTAGGGACAAATGCTTGACAAATCTCACACTGTGTATGGTCTTGTGTAGCACCCAGACAAAAATAAATGCACTTTTCATGTCTATCTTTATGTAAAATCTTCCTCCCACACACTCATTTTTCTTTCCTGGATGACATGAAAACAAACTACAAGGAGGAAAAAAGAAAGGTAGGGACCACAACAGGGTACTTATCTTTAAAAGGCTTGGTAGATGAACCAGCTCTGTAAACAGCATATGGACCAGATTTAGAGGTAGCGTTCAGACTGAAGCAAAGAAGCTCTGACAATTAGGCACCTATACATCACATATGTACCTTATGCCTTGTACAGAGGAGATATGTCTGACTTGAGATGTAAAAGCTTTGTTATGCTGGCTGGAGGTTAGGTTATCCTCAGCAGGATATCCCAAGAGTAAAGAATACTTTGACAGTGATTAGGAAGGACATCAACTGATCCATAGACTTGAAAAGATTTAGAAGATACATAGATAAATATAAGGGAAAAGCACAAATCAAGCAATTTATTGATGACCCAAAAAAGTTTTATAGAGAATTGGGAAATAAGGTAAAAGGAATTGAAAGACTGCCAAAAAAAGAGGAAGTAGATACATTTTGAAGAAGTATCTATGAAGGTCCTGTGGAACATAACAAAGTTGCTAAATGGATAGAAGAGGTAAAAGAAAGAAGAATAAGTTTAAAGCTACAGGATATGAAATGGGATGAAATAACAGCCAGAGAGATTGAAACAAAGTTGAGAAAAGCCTCTAACTGGAAAACCCCAGGCCCAGATGCCGTACCTAACTTTTGGCTTAAAGTATTAACTTCTTTGCATGAGATCTTAGCCATGAGTAAGAACTATTTATATGTGCACCCCGAACACACACCACACTGGTTAACAATAGGAAAAACAATGCTCTTACTTAACAGGAACCTGCAAGCTACCCTAAAAATTAGACTAATAACTTGTCTTCCAACGATGTATAAACTATACACAGGAATTGACGCCGACAGAGTTTATAGTCATTTAGAAGAAAACTCAATTATGGCAGTAGAACAAAAGGGCAATAAAAGAAAGTCATATGGAACAAAGGATCATTTGTTGTTAAACAAAGGTATAGTGGAGAACTGTAAGAAGGGGGAGAATCTAAGTATGGCATGGATTGACTACAAAAAAGCATTCCACATTCATGGATAAAAGAGTGCTTCAAAATGTATAAGATACACCCTACACTGACTGACTACATTACAGTAACCATGAAACAGTGGCAGACCACTTTGCAATTAAGCCATGATAAAGGACAGATTATTATCCCACGGATAAAAATTCATAGGGGGATATTCCAGGGTGACTCTGTCACCTTTGTTATTCTGCCTTGCCATTAATCCATTAAGCTGTTTACTTAACAGCTTAGGCCATGGCTACAATCTGGTTTCTAGAAAACAACAAAGTTTAATGACTTCTCATCTTCTCTTTGTCGATGATTTAAAAC
Organism: Protopterus annectens; assembly: GCF_019279795.1. NCBI lineage: Eukaryota > Metazoa > Chordata > Ceratodontiformes > Protopteridae > Protopterus > Protopterus annectens. Next base: position 113,583,433 of record NC_056743.1, read on the forward strand.
TATATAGCTCATCAGATGAGAAACTGAAAGCACAGCTGCAGGTTGTCAAAACTTTTTCAGATGATATTGGAATATCATTTGGTCTTGATAAATGTGCAAAAGCAACCTTTAAAAATGGAAAACTGCAGCAACAGGAAAATGTAATTTTGGGACAAGAATGTGATATAAAAGAACTTAAGCAAGAGGGAGTGTATAAATACTTGGGAATTGATGAAGGATTGGCAATAAAACATGAACAAATGCGAATAAAGTTCAGTAAAGAGTACTTTTGAAGACTTAAATTAATCCTGAAAACAGCATTGACATCTAGGAACAAGAGCCAAGCCATAAATCAATTTGCTCTTCCTGTCCTAACTTAGTTTTGGAGTGATTGACTGGCCCCAAAAAGTGCTCGACAGATTGGATATTAAAACAAGAAGGATGCTTCATGCTTACCAAATGATTTTTAAAAATCAGTGTATACCAAGATTATATATTCCCTAGTCCGAAGGAGGGATGGACCTCCTTGAAAGTGATTACATGTATAGCTCTACAATCATGGGACTCCACACATCTGCTGACCTCCCAGGATCCAAATGTAGTGAAAGTTTTGAAACATGAGGAGAATAAATCTAAGATGACATCTCTGCTTAATTTAGCAAAAGCATACCGACGTCAAACAGGAATGGAAATTATACCAGAAGTAGATAAAAACCAGGCAGCAACTGAATGTGCTAAAAAACAAAAGAAATAATATAAGGTGAAGAACAAGATGAGAAGGCAAGAAATGTGGAAAAACAGAAATATAGTTGTAAGTATAGAAAACTTCTGGAAGAGACTCATGTTGATCAAGAACGAACATAGGAATGGTTAAGGAGAGGTGAATTCACATCAAGAAATGAAAGGTTAATATTGGCAGCCCAAGATAGTGGGCTATGTACACACTGGTTTACAAAGTCCATTGAACATGGGGGAGAAACAGACATATGTAGGTTTTGTAAAACTAAACTGGAAACAGTCACACACCATGTTGCTCGTTGTGACGCATTAATGGCAGAGGGACTGTACATTGAAAGGCATAATAATGTGGTCAGACTGTTACCCTGGAGATTGTGCAAATATTATGGTATTGAAGTGGCTAAAAAAGACTGGAAACATGAGCCACAAAGAATCATAGAAAATGATGAAGTTTATATCACATGGGATCACCCAATACCAACAGTTCAAAAGATAGATGCTAGAAAACTGGATATAGTGATCCAAGAAAAGAAGACAAAAGTATTGATCATTGAAATCGCCACACCCAGTGACTACAGTGTCTTGCATACAGAGAGACACAAAGTCATAAAATACCTGGATCTGCAGGCAGAAATGAGAGCCATGTGGAAGAAAGATACCCAGACAGTTCCAGTAGTAGTAGGAGCAAATGGTCTTATAAAAAAGAATTTACAATCATATTTAAATATGTTACCAATTCATGTAACACCGTACGGACTGCAGGAGGAGTCATTACTGGGCACACTGCAGATGCTCCGAAGAGCACTTTTGGCTAACGTCAAAGTGTGAAACAATACTAATTTCATGAACTTTAATCGTACTTTGACTTAGGAATGGGGTCCATTCATGTCATGGTATTAGAAACCCAAAAGACTTGGAGAAATTAAAAAAGGTTGAAACATTTATTTCTATCAAGAAAGCACCTGAGTTGTCTGTAGCCATCCAAAGTATGGAGTATTCTTTCCTCCTCATCTGAAGTTCAAGAAACAAAATGGGGAGATGGATATCTTAGCTTAAAGTAAACTCGGATATGACTTTAGCCATAAAAGAAGCATTAGATCTCAAAGAAACCATGTCTCTGGAAAATGAGATAAGACTGACTCACCATAAGAACTTGCAACTCTGATACTCCTCTAAGAGAGGTAAAAGCAATCAGTAAAACTGTTTTCCATGTTAAGAAATTCAAGTCAGTCAGGTCAGCTGGTTTAAATGGAGAAGTCTTAGCTTCTCTGACACAAAATTAAGATACCGGGGGGGGAGGGGCATCAGTTTTCTTGTTTAAAACCCCTTTCAAAAACATTTTGACAAGAATGCATTGAAAGGGGAGGATCCATGGGCAGACATGCTGAAATGGCTGATAAATGGACCTTGATTGAGAAGTAAGAAAGCCAAGAGGATAAGTAACTCACAGAAATGTTTTAAAACCAGACAGCAACTAGCCTTGAATGGGTGCTGGTTATGTTGTTAGCAGCAAATGGAAAAACTTTTCCAGTTACTAATATATGATTTTCTACTAGCAGGCTTTCTTGCTTTCATTAGTACTTTCTGCATGTCCTCAGTAAACAGTTGCACAAAGTAAATTAAGAGTCACCATCTTCCTTCACAGTGCAGAGCCTGTGGCCACTACATCCATTCCCAATACTGCAGGAGCTCTGCCACAAGGTTCAGCTCCCAAACATTTTCACTGAGAACTTTGTCATTGTAAAATAGCCTGTGGTCACTACATCCAACATTGATACTGCAGGAACTCTGCCACATGGCCCAACTCCCAAATGTTTTCACTGAGAGTTTTGTCATTGTGAAATAGCCTGTGGTCACTGCATCTAATGCTGATACTGCAGGAACTCTGTCACAAGGCCCAACTCCAAAATGTCAGTGAAAATTCTGTCATTGTAAAATAGGCTACAGTCACTACATCTGACCCCGATACTGTAACAGCTCTGCCACAATGCCCAACTCCCAAACATTTTCATTTAGATTTTGTCATTGTACAATGTTTGCAAATTTAACTTGAAGAACCTTGCTATGTTTTAACTTCAACTAGACAAATACGTGTCTGCCCTATGAATGAGAAAGGTGGCCACTGTCCTTTTTGTTGACCAATAGATTACACTGTATATACCAGTTACTTAAGTCTCCTACGCTGCCAAGTTTCTGTATTCAGAAAATGAAAGAACACTTGTACTTCTCTGTCGATTACTTTGTATCGGTGTTAAACTCTCTGTTATTTTTGACCTGAGAGGCCTGTAATACTAACACTGTACTTCTAACCTATATAGATACTATCAACAAATCTAGAGATAATGGCAAGCAAGCCTGCTCTTTACTTCTAGACTCATCTAAAGCCTGCAACACAGCCTCTCACAACAAACTTCGAATTGAAATGTCCTCATTAGGTCTCTCTCAGCTCATCCTTCTATGGTTCAAAAGCTACTTTTCCAATTGGTATCAGTCAGTAAAATGTCACTATACCTTCTCTCTGTAACTCCCATTCATCACCGGTGTACCACAAGGCTCTATCCTTGGTCTCCTCATCTTTAACATTACCATCATCACCCTCCACACATCCACACAAGTCTTCCTAATACAGTACACAGATGACTCCACACTCATTTGTACATATGACAACATGTCATAACTCAAAAATTACCTGGGAAGCTTTAACAGACACTGAAACATGGCTTTGTAACTCATAAATCATGCACAACCCTGAAAGAAACAGTCTACTGATTTTCCACCCAAATCCCTCTCTCATGAAAAAAAAAATGTCAAGTCTCACTCTTGATTATACTACCACTGACGTCAATTATCATAGCAAATTATTAGGGATGATAGCAATAATAATCTTAAAACTGGACCTGCATATACAAAATTGCATATGAAAAACTCATGAAAAACTAGGAATGCTTTATAGAGCCAAAAACGTTCTCACCATTGCAAACTAGACTTGCCACTACTTATCTGCCCCTCACACTTCTTTATGGTGCTCCTATCCTTACTAACCTTCAGACAAAACAAAAATCAAAAACTGAACAATGCCATAACAAAGTTGCTAAATTTGCATCAAATACTCCTTTCAGAACCGACCACTGTACAGAGTTAAAAAGCCTTAACTGGTTAGGACTACTCTGTCAATTAACTTATACACATCTTCTTTCCACTTATAAAATCAACCAGAATCCATCTGCTTGTTCAGCATTCAATAACATTCTACACAACTATGTTCCCAGTCAGTCATTACAATTAAATGGCCAAAAACTTCTATCATAAAATCTATCAAACCTGCAGGGCACTGTCTGTTATGAACGCCTGGAACTACTTACCTGTATCCGTCAGGTCACTACCTTCCCTCCTATCCTTCAAAACCATTCTGAAAGACTTCCTAGCCAAAAAATGTCTCTGTTGTTGCTCAACACCAGGATAATCTATATCCATAAATGTGAACTAATACCTTTTCATACCTTATACCTCCTTACTCTCCCTTCTTCACTCCCTCCCTTACATCTATCAATTCCTCTCTCCTGGCTTTCTCACTTAATATACCATAAGCCTGCTTTTCTGTCACTTTATAATTCAATTCCTCTTTGTTTTATACCAGCTCACCTTTAATCTCTATAAACTGGCTAAAATTTCTCTGAATATTAAATTATTGTTGTGCAACTTGTATCTATTCTTAACCAATATTTTATATTATGTCTAATTTTGCATAATTATTTAAACTGTAGTTTTTTGAATTCATTTTAAAGATTGTAAAATTACTGTTTTTAAAATAGTTTGGAAGAATTAGGAGGATTTCTCCTCAGGCATCCATTGAAAATGGGTAACAACCCAATTGGACTTTCCTGTAATCAAATGTCAAGAAAAAAAGAAAGACCATATTATCCAGGCAATCAACTGAAGCCGACTGGGGTTGGGGTGTATCAAACACCCCTGTTCTTGTCTGAGTAAATTCAGTCTGTGAAAAAGATTGTGGTGATTGCACCTGGCCATTCCCAACAGAAGGGACAATCATGGCTGTCTGGGCCAGAACGGTCTCACTTACAATAATCTTGTGGGATTCCTTCTGAATCTTCAAAAGTACCCTGGATAGCAATGGAAATGGTGGAAAATTAAACAGGAACATTCCTGTCCAACAAAAAGAAAAGGCATCCATCTTCCAGGCCTTCTTGCATACAGTGCTGGAGCATAATCTTGCCTTTTGACTATTTAGACAGGAGGCAAATAGACCTACTTGAGGAACTCCCCACATATGGATCAAATCATTAAAGACCCCAGATCTAATTTCCATTTATGAGGGTCTGCCCTTGCACTCTTCAGCTTGTCTGCCACACAATTTTGCTTTGAAGCTATATCCCAAGAGAACATGGCTAGCCTGCAAACGGGATATGATCTAGTTCCTCCTTGCTGGTTGATGTACCACATGACTGCGGTATTGTCTGTAACAACTTGAACAGGTCTCAGGGACCAAAGATGATTCAGAGAGCTGAATGCTTCCAATCAGGGAAAGCATCTCTCATGTGTTGTGTCCTTGTTGTCCCCCACACCTTGCACTTTAATCCCTCATGAAACTGCTCAAGCAGTGACCAATGCCACTGTAGTGGGGGAACAGAGGAGAACTAGATTTAAGAATATTTTCTGTCTCCCACAAGTGATTTCTCTTCTGACAAATCCCAGCACTGGGATTTGAAAAGACAAAGGATGTCAGTGCTGGGACCAAAGAGTCTTCAGATACCATTGTATTTTTCTTGTGAAGTCTTGCCAGGGGTATCATGAAAATCAGAGATGCCATGATACTTAAAATTCTGAGGTATTCTCAAGCAAAATCCAAAGTCTATGTGGAAAATCTTAGAAATAGATCTGGGTATAGATCTATTTTCCTGTGAAAAAAAGTCCTTTGAACTGAAGGTCTAGCTGACAACCCAGAAACACAATCCTTTGTGAATGAGTTAAAAAAGACTTTAGAATGTTCTGTTATAATCCTGAGTTCTGTATGACATTTGTCACCAAAGTGAGAGATTTCTAACAATTTGAAAAAGACTCTGCAAAGATTAGCAAATCATCTAAATTTGGAAAAATGTGGATACCCTGTAGGTTGCAATGAGCTATAACTGGAGCTAGACACTCTCTAAACACCTTTGGTGTAGTGGACAGTCCAAAGGATAAGGCAAAGAACCACTAATGTGATGAAGACACACAAAACCTTAAGAAATGCCTGAAGTCTGGATGAATAGGGATGTGATGATTAACATCTTTTAAATCTAGGGTTATCAAGAAACCTGAATGAAGAAGAGGAGGAGGTAACAGATTGTGAAGTGGCATCTGTTTGTACTTGGGCACTGCTACAAATAGGTTTAGAAAAAAAAAGTTCCAGAACTGGTCTCCAAGCATTTTCTTTGTCACTAAAAACCTTTCTCCACCTGGAAAGGAGGAACTGGTTTTATCATCCCCTGAGATACCATGTGATGAAAGACAGGTGGAAATAAGAGAGTCTGGTCTGCTAAATGAGGAATTATCCCCTGAAAAGAAGAAATGTCCTCCTACTACCATCTGTAACCTTGATGAAAGATCTTCTAATCCTATTCGCCTGAAACTGTTTGTTGCCAAAGAGAAGAATGGAGATTCAGACTTTCTGGAAGGGAAATGGAGCTGCCAGGGTAAGAGGGGGGACAAAATCCCTTAAATAGTCATATGACTTGTTGGACTATCCTTGGTTTTGGAGGGATCCTGAATTCTTTTTGGAATGCCCTTGCTATCATTCTTACGTGCCTGTTTATCTGCATTTTGTTGAGACTGTTTATTTTGTTTTTTTGCCAAAACTGGATGAGGGGTTAGATAATCCCTTAGCAAATTTAGAAAAAGTGGTTTGAAAAATCTTAGAAATTCCCTTAATCAACTTACCCCTTTGATCACACATTTTGATCACATCTGCAGCAGTGAAACCAAAAACTAAATATCTAATCAAAGGAGAATTTAAAATCTTATTTTTCACATCACCAGCTAGGTTCTGGAAATGTAGCAGGGCAAACCTACTCAAAATAGTAACAGTGGCCATAGGCCTGGAAGATGTTTCATATGAGTCATACACACTGTAACTTGTACAACTGAAAAAAAAACAGTATTTTAAGCAAAGTTTTCCTCACAATAAGAAAATGCAAACAAAACATTACTTATACTTTCACAATTAGTCAGAACAAATTTTAATGTATGAGCCTTACAATTCAGAATTCTGAAAAGCAAAGTTGCAGAAGCATACACTTCTCCCCATACTTATCAATCCTCCCATCCTTAACAGAAACTGTAGGAATGGAATTAACTAAATGTTTAGCAGCTGTAGGATTAACTAAAGTTACAGCTGCTGGGTTTGGTGTGGGAAGACTTTATAAAAATGCAAAAGACTGAGGACCTTTAGACATCCTATCTTCCTTTGTAGAGGCAGCTGGCTGACTATTGGGCAAATTACAGGCAGTGGCACACACCCTCCAAAGCTGACAGAAATGGTGGGATGGGTGAAGGTTCTGGAAATTACTTCTGCAGCATCCCATAGTATTTTCTGAGGGAGTGAGAAACCTCAGTGTTCTCCCACTGAAAACACTGACACATTCTGGAAATAGTCCCAAAGAAAGAGAACCTCCCACAAGGAGAATCAGAAATTGAGCTCTCCTCGGAGTCTGAATCAGAAATCTGAGCAGAAATCCATGTATCTGTCCCTACATCTTCCTGTCTATATTCAGAATCATGAATTTCTTCAAGAAAAGAGGTATCCCTCGTTTTTACCAGAAACAACCTTATAAGAACGATCAACAGCCTGAGTTAACTCCTGAGCGAGCCAGACCCAGGAAACTACTCCTAATAAATTTTCAGGAGGAGTAGATACACATTTACTTTCTGTTTCTTTTTGACAGGAAAAATGGGGTTAGCAGCACTTCCCTGTGGATGGGCACAACATTCTGACAAAACAGGGAAGACTTCCTTGTTTACTCTCCCAGGACCAACAAGAGTGGCTTTGCCTTGCCTACTGCAATTGAAGTGGCTAACCCCCCAATCCATAGTGGCTGTAGCTGGTACATCAGAGGGAGCCGGAGTAAAAGATGAGTGGTCTGAGGTACAACTAATGGCCACCGCAGAGTCATCGACTTGCAACTGAGAAAAATTGAGAGCCTGCTGTAGTAGCAGAGATTGTTTGCTTAACTTTTTTCTTTTTGTGGTTGAAAGAAGGTCCAACTGTGGGACCAGCAGTTTGTTCTATAGTCAAGCCGAACATGGCACATCTTTCTAAGGGAAAACAAGCAGTGAAATCCAGCAAAACTTATCTTTAAAAGACCCTTTTAAAACATAAAACACAGTAAAAGCACTTTAAAACACGTTATCAGCCCCAAAAATTGAAATAAGCCCAATTTCTTCACAGAAAAAAATGTTTTTCAATTACTTTAAACAACTTTTAAACAGAAAGGAGAAAAGAGCACTCTCATTTAAAAGTACAATACACTTATGACATTCCATTAAAATACAGTCTCCTAGCTTTAAAATAACTAAACAGGAAAGCATTATTAGACAAACTCTTTTTTTTTAAATGGAAGATTTTCTCCAAAGGGAATTTATCTGCCTAGAAAAAGAACAACACAAACTGACCTTTAATCCTCAAAAACCTCACAGGAGTACAATTTTGGAGTCAGGAAAGCTCTGAAGGGCTTGGTGCTCAAACCTATCTTGTTATTCAACTCAGCTCATGCTGACTAATGGTTTGGGCTTTGGAAGCTGGTCAGAAGTTATATCCAGTGCAGGATATAACCCATATAAAGCTAGTACTACTGCAGCAGTAATCAATATGATGAACACAGTAGAAATCTTTCTTCAGTTATATCAGTAAATTAAGGATTAATGCCCAACAATGTAATTAGCTCACCTATAATAACATCACAAGTTTTGATCCCAAGGATATAACTATATATATATAGCAGACAGATTTAGTGCCGGCTTTACTGCACCTATACACATTTTTGCCTTCCCTCTCCTTGGAAGATTTAGCTTCTGAAATTGCCTTGGAACAAGCTTTGTCAGAGGTTGAAAATAATACTTCTATGGGATCAGCTAACATTCCAGCTACTTTCTCATAAGTAGTGTATAAACTTAACAGCAGCGGAAACAGAAAAGAACTAAAAATATTCAAAATAAACATCAAGAATAGATAAATGTGTATTAAATTTTAATAACAAATAAGTACAGGTAAGCGCTTCCACACAAACGTGTGCTTCTTCAGACTATACCTTTTAAAATGCAAAAACTACAAATAAATAGGCCATCACATATCATTCCCACCAATAAAAAATAGCATTCAATCACAACACAATTAAGTAAAAGCAGTAATAAAACACTTCATTTGAATAAATCCCTAAATTTCAATAATGGTTTTATAGAGGCCCTGCCAATAAGGCCAGGTGCCTCACCTGCTTGGAACTTAACAATCGAGCATAGCTCTCTACTTTCAGTAAAGTTCCTGTGATCACCCAATAAAGGGCAATATTTAACATTTTCTATAACTTTAAAGTTAAAAGTATATAAACTTCCTAACTCTGTAACATGTCTGGTCAAAGCATTTCTAGTATCACCAATTCATATATTACAAACATGCTCGCTTAGCCTTTCAAAAAAAGGGCAATTGATTTTACCCACATAAAAAGCTGTAAAACTGAGCAGGTTGCTAAATAAATAATATCAGGGGTCCAACAGTCCGCTGTAACCCTAAACGTGAAGGTAAATTCAGAGACAGGATGTATAAAGGTGTTGGAAGTATCAAAATATGAATGAAACCTGCATCAATTACAACAGCTGCTACAGTCAACACTGGACAAATTAAATCGTGGATCAATACTCCTATAACAAAGTTGTCTCTTATGAGATTTCTTACTCCTATATCTAAAACATGGTAACACTCCAACTATATTTTTGATTCTGTCATCAGCTGCCAGGATGGGCCAATTAACTCGAATAGCCTCAAATATATCCCTGATGTCTCTAGCATATGTTAGAGTCATAGCAGGGCGCGGTTATTGTTGTGGACTTTTCATTATATAAAGATACTATTTTGAGTATGCTATTTGATGCTGTATATGAACAGCTAGATGTTGATTATATTTGGACACTACAACACACTGTTTTCTTAACTATGCAAGATTGTTTGGATAATTTCTTGATCACTGTAGAGTTTTCTAAATACCTGAAGGCAAAACATTCTGTAATACCTATTTTTCAGGGTCTACCTAACCAGGAAAGGATGGCTGATGGAACAATTTTCTATTTATGTGGATAAACAATTACGCACAGTATTGGATAAGGTTACATCAGTCCTCAAGGACACAAAGTTCCTGAGAGACCTCCATAACTATGTCTACCAAGTTCCCAATTTGAATAGTTGCCTGATGGTCACTTTAGATGTACAGTCATTGTTTACTGTGATCCCTAATTTAGAAGGGATACAGAATGACAGTGATTACAATCATAAACATATTGAAATAGTTCATTTATTTTTAGTAGTAGTATTGGAAAATAATGTGTTTATGTTTGAAGGTAATTGCTATATCCAGAGGGCTGGCGTAGCTATGGGCAAGCCTTGTGTCAATAGCTATGCCAATATGGTTTTAGCCTTCTGGGAGCAAGAATATCTTTTGAGAGGCAATGGCCTATCCACATATATTTCTTTCTATAGACAATTTGTGGATGACATCTATCTGCTATGGAAAGGGAATGAAGAACAACTACACCGCTTTCTCTCTTAGTTGCATACCACACCATTTTTAAAATTTATTAGTCATTATTCCAGAGATACATTGTTTTTTGACATTAGTTTTTTCATAGATAGTGAAGGTATGGTCACTACAGGATTACACAGGAAACCTTGCAAGAAAAATACTGTCTTACAATGTAGTAGTATGCATCTCCCACATATATATATATATAAGACTGTCGTAAAGGGTCAGGGCGAGTTTCTAGATTAAATAATACTGATGAAGGTTTTGCTAAAGACCTGATGTCATTAAAAAGTGAGTTTTTAGCCAGGGGTTACAAACCGCAGGAGGGTGAGTCCATGTGTATGGAAGTATTGGACATGAGGTCCAATAATGCTAGACCCCATTTTTAAAGACATATCCACCATATAAATAAAACTGATGAAGTGGGAGGGAGAGCACATAATCTGGTTCAATGACTCTAACATATGCTAGTGACATCAGGGATATATGTGAGATTACACTTTTTTAAAGAACTGTGAGTCTTGTTTCTTATCCATACATAACAGTAACAAACTGGCAACAATACCACATCAGGGAAAGTGGCAGTAAATGGAGAGGGAGAGTGGAGGCAAAAACAAACAGAGTAACCTGAACGCAGTTTTAAAAATAAAAGCTAATGACACCTGGAGTATGGTCCTTAGGCACTTAGGATTACTGGTAAAAGAAGAAGGGTTAAGGGAGCCTGGGAAAACATCAATAAAACAATCATCACACAGCTTAACATGTGCTGACAAACAGTCTCATTACAAGAAAATTTAAAACAAAAAAATTAAATAAAAAACATTTTTTGCAGGGGCAAACCCCCCCATGCACCTCCCACACCCCCTGCTAACTTCCCAGGGAAAGGGCATACCCCTTTCCCACAGAACACCTGTTGAGCATCTGTTTTGTTGACCAAATTTTGTCGGCTAAACTGACTACAGAAATGACAATATTTAGTTCACTCATATAGATAGATAAATATATATGCATTCCATGTACTTATTACATACAATGCACAAAAGCTGCCATACTACAAGAGCTGCTTCATTGTATTTGTGATGTTTAATAACTGATTACTTTGTATCTTCAATTCAACTGATTCTGTCTTTAAATACTGATATATGCTTATGCATTAAATTCTTTTGTCCACTGTTTGTCTCTGGCCTAGGTTTGACTGAAAAATAATTTTCAGACAAGATCTCCCAATCGATTAACAAAGAATGAATTAATAAATCAATCAATCTTTTCAAAGGAAAAAAAATTGCAAGTGTGTGAAACATTAAAGTTAAGTGCGGGTCTTCAAAATTAATTTTTGTATGAATTGGTTTGGAATAGTGTGACTACAAAACAGTGTAAGAAACTTCTCTGTGTGGAAGATTTACGGTCCATATATCTCTAGTTAATCACTGTACATTAATCAGATCAGAAGAAAAGTAGTAGAAGTAGCAAACTTAAACTCGTCTTAAGTAAAAAAAAAAAATAATAAAAAATATATAATTGTACAGAATTACTAAGTATTCGAAAGTAATCCAAGCAAGGCAGGCAGTCTGTTTCCAGTCAAAAATCCTTTAAGTACACAGACCCAGTAGAAAATCCTTTATTAAGTACACAGACTAGTCGAAAATCCGTTATTAAGTACACAGACCCAGTTGAAAATCCTTTATTAAGTACACAGACCCAGTTTAAAATCCTTTATTAAGCCAGTCGGAAATCCAAAGTTTCTTGCACTGTTTTGTTTTTGGACCCACTGCACTTGTTTAGTGGGTTGTTTTGAGACTTTAGGGATACCACGGAGATTACTTGTTTTTTTTTTTTTGTTTTTTGTTTTATTTTGAATAATGTGACTACAATATATTTTTTTCATTTTGTTTTATTTATTTGACATTTGATTACCGGGAAAGTCTGACTGGGTCCAGGGAACCCATTTTCAGCAGAGGCCTGGGGAGAAAAGCTCCTAAGTGGAAAACATGTTGTATGTGTAAATAAAATAACAATTACAGTAAGTCAGACTAAAAATGAAACAGGAACAAGTACAAAATGAAATTTAACGTACAGGCAAGAACTATTACAGTAACATAATACATTATTTTAGAAAAGAATGGACTATAAGACAATATAGTTGTTATTTAGAAATATCGTAAGAAGACAGGATGCAATTAAAGACAGTGCAGAAAAATTATATGTTGAAAGAAGTGACAATCAGTGAAAAACAAAGCAGAAAAAAATCAGGGTGAAGGATGAGAGAGGAGTGATTACATGGGGAGGATAGTGGTAAATCTGGGTGAAGGATGAGGAAGCTATAAGGGCATAAGGAAGGGAGCTACAGTGTGATGAAGAAAGTAGTTGGGGTGTGACGAAGGAGAGTGGTAGGGAGATAAGAGAGGATTATGGGTCTTTATAGATCATAGAAAGAGAAATAAAAAAGGAGTAAATTAGGGAGTGAGGGGAAGATGAAGGAAGAAATGTTTAGCTAAGCAGTATGTGCTTGGGATATATTGCGCAATGAATGGAAGTAGTACAACAGTAAACAAATATGCAATTTTGGAATATAGAGCAACTTGGGACAGCTCAATCAGAGAAGACCCTTCCCGGGCTTCAATAATATCAACTAATAAAATGGTAGCAAAAATTAAAGATATTTATTTAAGCTAAAAAAATGGCAAGGCAGGAGATAGAAAAAATGCTAACATGACATTCAGACAAAATCTAGATGTACAGGAAGTTAAGTATATCAGTGTTCAACCAAGCCACAAAATTGAGACTTTAGAGCATGAGCTAGTTAAAATGGAAATGAAGACATGGTCCTCTACCTCATCAGCAGTAACTGAAAAGATGGAGATACGAAAGTCCCTATTCTAATTCTTCCCAACAGTTTTTTTTAATAGCGTTAAAGGCTTCGGTCAGTTCAGAAGTTTGCTGTAGCCTTCAGCACCAAACCAAATTATTTTTATGTGATTATCTTACAATCAGTGAGCACAGCAATCTCTGATATTTAAGGGACCAATGCTCAAACTTCAGGCATCTAGGAATCAGCAATGTGCATTGATAAAATGAAATCACCATGAAATCAAGCTTCTATACAGCAGCAGTCTGGTTCCAGCATATCTCTCAAGCATAAAAGTACAGTTGTACAAGTAAACTTACCAAAGCTGTACATGACTGAATAATCACTGCTGCAGTAGACTAATCTATATGAGTTATATTCTGCAAGGATTTAACATCTGGTCATCTTCCAAAGTTTCAGGACACTTTCTCCACATCCAAACTGTTAGTCAGCTTGAGGTAAGCTGACTAAAAAGACAGGTTTGGGTAGTAAGCCCTTCAGAGGCTTCATCCAACAGAGAGAGGGAGGCTGAACTATAAAAGGATAATGCTAAAAACAACAAAAAACAAAATTCCACACCCTACCAATAACTATACAGCAAGAAACAAGGGGATGGAGACAGGGAGTGGCTACTGCAGTAGTAATCATTCAAACATATACTGCTGTAGTTGGTTTATTTACACAACAGTAGTATGTTCTTCATACTGACCACTGTTGCTACAGCCTAAGCTACATGGGTAGATTACTATAGCTTACAAATTTTTGGGAAGTGGAATGAGAAGAATCAGGAGAATGGTCCTAGCATAGTCTGACCTAGAACTAGAGAAGAAATCAAAATTATATAGTAATTTGTAAAAAATATGTACATTGGACAAACATATTCGTCATATTGTGAGACACACAGATGTGCCTCTCACCAGGCTGGATAAGGAAAATGTCACTGTTAGCTGTTTGTCAGGTGCGAGAATCCACCATATCACACACGCACTCAAGTCTCTCAACAACAGGCACTGTTATAACTCTGTCATAGTCCAAGTTGGTGTGAATGACTTAAGACGTGCATCTCTGGACTATACTAAGAGAGACATGATTCAGCTCACTGAATATGTGTCACAGGCAAGTACGTCCCTAGCGTTAAGCAGCATTCTACTGTCACCCAGAATGATGCCTCAATACAAACAGAAAATGATTGACTTTAACAATTATCTTAGTTTCTGGAGTCACTTCAGGGGTATCCAATACCTGACAGCCTGGAAAGATATGACCGACAGACCACAATGCTTTGCTACAGATGGCCTGCCTCTGTCTCACTTGGGCTTCAGGCTTCTGGCAAAAGCCCTTGCCTCCCCCCTAGTGCCTTTTTTAGGAAAAGTCCTGAGGTCAATAAAACCAACAAAAATTTCAACAAAACGCAAATTAAAGGTCATTCTGCTAAACACTAGGGTCTAAACATGAAACTGCACTCATTGCAAGCATTCTAAACCCTGGAAAATGCTAACATCTGTGCAGTTACAGAAACCTGGTTCAAAGCTGCAGAGAGCACCCCAGCCTTAGCTGGTTACTCATCCTATCATACATTCAGACCTCAAAATGTGGGCAGTAAAGCCAAAGGAGGTGGAGTTTCAATATACATTAAAGACATACACACCTCCAGGCTGGTCAAACAGTATGACGCACAGGAGACTCTCCAGGTGTAGTTAACCACTGACAAGACCCCTATTCAAATCAAGGCTAGCTACCGGCCCCCAAATCTGACTCAAGATGCCCAATCCACCTATTTGGACCTGTTCTAATCTATCAAGATTCAACACTTTTCCCTGATCCTGGGTGAGTTTAACTTCTCAAACATAGATCGGAAGAACTACTCATGTCAGAAGACAAATCCCCAATGATTCCTCGATTTTTGTCAATGCAAATGCCTTGGAACAGCTAGTTGATACCCCTACAAGAGGTGATATGTTGGAATTGGCATTAACCAACATGAGTAACCACTGCAGCATCCCTATAATATCATCCTCCCTGGTAAGATCCAACCATAAAGCGGTCACTTTTGAAGTCACTATCTCCCTCAACCCATCTCTGGCTAGGATAAGGCATAAAAACTTCTCCAACACTGATTACAGCCTCCTGAGGGATGGTCTAAACAGCTTCACAGGCCCCTCTCCCTCTGTAGGAACTGGCACCAATATCCCAAACTACACCAAAGCACTATACGAGCATTTATATAGATACATGGAATCAGGAATACCCGACAGGATTAAATCATCCTCTGGAAGGAAGAGGAAACCTGTCTGGTGGACATCTGCAATAAATGAACTCTATAACAAAAGGAAAAAAAATTGCTGCTGAAGACCAAGAAGGAGCAGGTGCCCAATTGGAAGCAATATCTCCTTAGCCTGAATAAGGAAATAAAAGCACTAGTGAAATCCTCCAAAGCAAACTTCGAGTCCAAATTGGCCACAACTGTTAGAGACAATCATAAGGCCTTCTTCACATATGTCCGCAACCTCAAAGGAAGCACCCAGATCTGTTCAGAACTGGTAGTCAAGAACACCACATATACAAATGCTGTAGATACAGCAAACTTGCTGGCTGACAGATTCAGTGAAAACTTCACCGCACTCTGTCCCGCATCAGTATATCAGGACATTCCCAGTACCTTCCATCTTCCTATTATATCCAGGGAACAGGTCATCACTGCTCTCTCAAAGGAAACAAAATACAGCCTCCATGGGACCCAATAACATACCAGGCTGCATCCTATGTGAACTCAGGCAGGAACTTGCAGCACCATTAGGTGCCCTATTCAACCAAAGCCCGAGTAACAGCTTTGTCCCAACTGAGTGGAGGACAGCCACTGTCATCCCTTTACACAAAGGTGGAGCATCCACCGATCTGGTAAATTATAGACCATCAGCCTAACTAGACTGATCTGCAAGGCCATGAAATGGATTATCATGGACCTCATTAACAAGGACAATGGCAGCCTCCAAACACTCAATCCCACACAGTTTGACTTCGTCAACGGGAGGTCTTGTCTGCTAAATTTGGTTGACTTCTTTGAGACAGTCATCAAAGCCATGGACGATGGGAAGACGGTGCACACGCCTACCTTGACCTGGCCAAAGACTTTGACACTATGACACTATTCCCCACTTGGGCATAATAGATAAAATCGCTCAACTAGGCATCAATCCATATGTTACCAGATGGGTAGCAAACTGGCTCACTGATAGAACCCACCTCATCAAAATAGGAGAAGCCACCTCAAGCAATAGACCCATAACAAGCAACATACCCCAGGGTTCGGTCTTGTGGCCTCTGTTATTTGGGATATATTTTTCTGAGGTGCAGGCCAAAAATCAGTGGGCTATGGCTGACCAGGTTTGCAGATGACTGCAGGATGGGTACTGTCATCAATTCCCCTAGTGATGTAGACATCCTCCAAGAGGGTTTCACTCAGACAAATGACTGGTGGCAGAAATGTGGCCGCGAGCTGAATACCAAAAAATGCATCATCATCCCCTTTGGGGAGAGTGACATCCCCACAAATGTTCACATTAACGACAACGTCCAAAGCATGCAATCAGTCGTGAGGGATTTGGGCACCCAGGTTGATAGCAACCTGACTTTTGACCACCATGTTCCTTCTGATGTATCGAAAGCTTTCTACATGGTCCACCTCACACATAACTGTATCTCATCCAGGGACAAGGAGGTCATAACATCCCTGTACTCTTCCCTTATAAGGCCCATTATTGAGTACAATGCCCCTTTTGGCATATACCTCGTAAGCACATGCAGCAGCTGGAGAGACCACATAGGTTCCTCACCAGGAGAATCCAGGGCTTCAAACATCTACCATACACAGATAGGCTAAATGCCCTATCCTTCTACTCAGTTTCATACAAACTCCTCAGATGTGACCTCTGTCTGGCATACAAGGCGATCATGGACCCCACCTTGATGGGACTACTGCATATCTGCAAGTCAAGCTCCACTCGAGTAACTCACACAGGCGGCCTCAACCTGGTCTGTGACATCAACGGCACTTGTTGGTGGGACAGATTTGTTTCCCACAGACTCCCCCCATCTATGGAATAGAATCCCTCTCCACTTAAAACAAAGTACCTCTTTACCCCTTTTTAAGCACAACCTAGATATCTGGATGGGAAACAGAAAATATAACCCTGGGATTCCACCTGTGTCCCTGCTGGACAGGGGCACTGGGTGCTGACTTGTCTAAGCATGGGCTAAACTCTTGTCTAGACTTATAAAGGCCTCAGGGCCAATAGCCTACTAACTGCCTATGATCCTATG
This sequence comes from Protopterus annectens, assembly GCF_019279795.1. Classification (NCBI taxonomy): domain Eukaryota; kingdom Metazoa; phylum Chordata; order Ceratodontiformes; family Protopteridae; genus Protopterus; species Protopterus annectens. Next base: position 113,601,100 of record NC_056743.1, read on the forward strand.
AACTTCCTGCATCTAGAATACCTCTAGAATCCAACTCTTTCCAAAAAGCCATAGAAGAAGCCAAGGCCTTGGTATAGAGGGCCTTAACCCTACCTGGAATAGTTTTGCTGTCATGAATACATATATTTGACACAGGTTGTCCCTTCCTCTCACCTTCACAAGAAATGAAATGATCCAAAGATCTGCATAAGATAAACATAAGGGAGGACCTTCCACAGACCCAAGCAATTACAGACCTATAAATCTGGCCATCCACATATGCAAAGCCACGGAAAGACTTATCATGGAATTAATCAATCAGGACATAGGGAACCTCCACACACTGGGCCTGTCTCAGTTTGCATTTGTTGGGGGCATGTCATTCTTACTCAGTCTGGTGGATTGTTTGAAAAGCTCACTAAACCAATGGACGAAGGCAAGATGGTACACACTGCATACCTCCACTTGGCCAACGCTTATGACACAATTAATTCCCCACTCAGTCATAGAAGAAAAAGCTAAATAAACTGGGAATAAACCCTTATGTCACCCACTAGATTGCCAACTGGTTTACAGAAAAGATGCAAATAATCAAAACTGGGGAAGTTATCTCCACAAACAGATAAGTCACCAGTGAAGTCCCCCAGAGTTCTGTCTTGGCACCCCTCCTGTTGGCAATCTTACCTCTCAGCTGTACAGATTTTTGCCTCATATTTTTGGTCTGCTTTTCATAAAGCTGTGGTTTTCTGACAAGAGGCAAATCATTAAAGACTGAAGTTAGAAAACAATGACAGACATTTGAGTTTCAGACTTCATACCCTTCAGAAAATTCATGCTAATGCAAAGCCTCTTATTCTATCAACTTTCTAAGTTTGCAAGAGCAATATTTAAAAATTGTCCCTATTTTTGGGCTTTTGTTCCACTTTTATTTATTGCTTTGTCAACATTTCTTTCTCTGAGAGGTTGAGAGGTATGGTTGGCATCCACTTTGCTAAAGTAAAAGCTAATACCAAAGGGCTTCTGCTGACTAAGTTTTCAGATAACTGCAAGCTAAGAGCAAACATTGAATCTCCAAATGAATTGGCCATCCTGTAGTAAGGTTTGTCTCAAACAAATTACTGGTGCCAAAATCATGGACTGAAACTAAATGCTAAAAAATGCATTATTGTATCCTTTTGGAAGTCATTTACCCAGGGAGTTACCACACTGAGAGTACACCGCTAAGATTGACCCAGTTGTTCAGAATTTGGTAACTATATTGTATTCTTTTGGAAGTCATTTACCCAGGAAACTACCGCACTGAGAGTACGCTTCTAAGAGTTGACCCAGTTGTTCACAATTTGGGAACTTTTGTAGACAGTGACTTACCTTTTGACCACTTATGTGTCTATTGTTGTAAGAAACTCTTTCTACATTGCATGACTTATAAACAAAGGGATTGTTTCTAGATCTAGGGATGCCATTGACCCCCTTACTCAACCCTCGTTATGCCAATCATTTAATATAATGCCCCCTCTGGCATGTACTCCTTCAGATATATGCAGCAACTGGAATGCCCACAGAGATACCTTACTAAAAGGATATAAGGCCTAAACAACAAGTCCCACATGGACCAATTCAAAGCCCTGTCACTATACTCAGTATCCTACAGACTGACAAGAGGTGATCTGTGTCTGGCATACAAGGCACCCTCCGACCCATTACTGATGGATTTACTGCACATCAGTATGTCAAATGGCATCAGAAATAGTTGTTCTAGGGATCTAAACCTCTTCTGCAACATCAGCAGAATAGTTTGGAGGAACAGGTATATCTCAGAGGAGACTGCTGCTGTGGAACAGACTCCCCATCCTCAAAAAATCCCTGTCCATAATCAAGCACAATCTAGCTCTATGTATGGGGAACAGAACATTCACCCCGGGACTGCCCTCTGTATTACTAATGGACACAGGCAGCTCCTAATTGCTTTATCCCATGCATGGGTCCCTTCAAATTATCTATGGTACAATCCAAGTTATTGTCATTAGGGGTAATACATAATTATTAACCCTAGGATGCATAAGGCAAATATACAACCTAATGGAATGGGTTATTATGAGCATAAAAAGGGGAATTGGCTAGGCTTAAAATGGCAGCTAGCCTAGTACATTCATACGAACCTATGAGAGATTTAGTTCTGTCAAGATAACACCTCAGTTGTCTGTGACCATCCAAGGAATGGAGATCCTTTCTTCCTCATTTTTAGGTTCAGGAAGGAAAACAGGGAGATGGATATTCTGACTTGAAGTAAACTTTGCTACCACCTTAGGCATAAAAGAAGGATTAGTTCTCAAAGAAACATGCAACTCAGATACTCTTCTTGACAATGTCAGAGCAATCATTAAAATAGTTTTCTGTGTTAAGAACCTCAAGTCAGCCAGTTTAGCTGGTTCAAATGGAGTAAGTATTAGCGTCTTTAACACAAAATTAAGATCCCAAGGAGGGGCCACCAGTTTTCCAGGAGGCCTCTTATGCAAAAACCTTCTCAAATATATTTTAACATGAGAGTGTATTGAAAAATAAGGATTTGCGAGCAGACACTTAAATAGCTGACACATGAACCTTGACGGAAAAGTAAGAAAGGCCATATTGTAAAACCAGAGAACAACTAGCCCTGAATTGATCCTGGTTATGTTGCTGGAACCAACTAGAAAACTTCCATTTGCTAATATATGATTTTCTAGTACTAGGCTTTCTTGCCTCCATTAGTACCTGTTGTACTTCCTCACTATACAGGTGCATAAAGGGGAATTAAGACCCCATCATCCAGGCAGTCAACTGAAGTTGATTGGGGTTGGGATGTATCAAATACCCCTGCTCCTGTGTGAGTAGATCCAGTCTGTGAGGAAGCTTGTGGTTATTCCCCTTGCTCAGTTCCATAAAAAGGGAGAACCGTTGGTGCTGGGGCCATAAGAACACCACCAAAATGATCCTGGTGGATTCCTTCTGAATCTTCATAAGTGTGCTGGGTATCACTGGAAAGGGTGGAAAAACATAGAGGAACATTCCTGTCCAAGGAAAATCTGTCTTCCAGGCCTTCTTACCTGGAGTCCTGGAGCAGAATCTTGCCAGCTGACTGTTCACAGAGGAGGCAAAAAGGTCTACTGCAGGAATTTCCCTCAGATGGATCAAACCTCTGAAGACCCCCTGATCTAGTCTCTATTCTTGAAGGTCTGGCCTTGTTCTCCTCAGCTTGTCTGCCACACAGTTTTGTTCTGATGGAATATAGAATGTCTATAGAGAGAGCTTGTGCTGTGAAGCTATATCCCAAGCTAATGTGGCTAGTCTTCAAAGGGGGTATGAACTGGTTCCCCCTTGCTTGTTGATGTAGTAGAGGACTGTGGTATTGCCTGTAACAACCTGAACAGGTTACAGGGAACAAAAATGATTCAGAGAGTTGAGTCCCCAAATCAGGGCAAGCATATATTTTATATGTATGTGCTTACATCTCTGCACTTTTATCCCTCCTAAAACACAAGCAAAGTCTGAGGTGTTTGTAGTGACTAAATGTTTTGGAACAAGGAGGGAAAAGGGGCAATTTGGATTTAAGGATATTTGCTGTCTCTACCCAATGACTTCCCTTCTGACAAACCCCAACACTGGGATTTGAAAGGACAAAGGATGTTGGTGCTGGGAAAAAAAAAAGACTTCAGATACCACTGCATCTTTCTCATGTGGAGTCTTGCCAGGGTTATCACGAGAATCATAGATGCCACGAAACCCAATACCCTGAGTCATTTCCTCGAAGTGACTGATGTCTCAAAGGAAAACCTTAGAAAAAACTCAAGATATAGATCTTATTTTTTTATGGAAGAAAAGCTTTTTGATCTGAGGTCTCTAGCCGAATCATACAGACAGTGTAAACAAGGAGTGACTTGGTGACTTGCACAACAGAAGAAACTACATTATTTAAAGTAGATTTTTCCTCAAAAGAAGAAATTGCAGATATGACATTCCTCATACTTTCACAATTAGCTAGAACAAACCTTAAAATATGAGTTTGACAATTTAAAAATTCTGAAAATCAAAGCTACACAGGTCTACACTTTTCTCTCATACTTATCAATTATCTTCCCATCCTTAGATAAGAAAAAGTAAAACTGGATTTGACTTAATATTAAGCAGCAGTAGGATTAACTAAAGCAAAACTGCTGGGTCAGATTTGGTAACAGTGTACAAAAGCTTAAATGACTGAGGAACTTTACTCATCCTATCTGCATTTTTAGGGGCAGCTGACTGGCTATCAGGAATATTGCAGGCAGTAACACACAGATCCTCCAAAGCTGACAGAACTGGAAGAATAGGTGATGGTTCTGGAAATTCATTCTGTAACAGCTCATAGTATTTCCTGAGGGACTGAGAAACTTCAGTGTTCTCTCACCGAAATCACTGGGACATTATGGAAACAGACTCAGGGAAAAGACAAACACCCACAGGGAAAATGAAAAACTGAGCTCTCCTCCGAGTCTGAATCAGAAATCTGAGGGGGGAAAAAATCTCTCTCCATTCATCTTCCTGTCCAGATTCAGAATTTTGAAGTGCTTCAGGAAAAGAGGTATCTCTCTCTCTGCTTTCTCAGAAACTATTTTATAAAAAGGATCAATAGCCTGAATTAGACCTTGAGACAGTCCGAATAAATTACTCCTGTCCAAGGAAATATGAGGAACAGTAGACACGTTTAGCTTTCTCTTTATTTTTGACAGGAAAAATGGGGCCTACAGTGTTACTAATGGCAGCAGATTTCCCCCAGGGATGGGCACAACATTTTAACAAAACAGAAACGCTATCCCTATTCCCTCTCCCAGGAGCAACAGGAGTGGACCTTCCGTGTCCACTAAGGGGACCAAGGAGCCACAGAGGACATGGATAACCCCCTACTCATAGTGGCTGTAGGTGCTACACCAGAGGGATCTGGGGAAAAAGATGAGTGGTTCTCAGTACAACTAGTGGCCACAGCAAAGTCACCCACCTGCAACTGAGGGAAACTGCTAGCCTGTTGTGGTGGCAAATTGCTTAACTTTTTCTTTTTGTGGCTGGAAGTAGGACTGACTATGGGACCGACAATTTGTTCCATACTTAAGCCAAAAGTGGTGCCTCTTTCCTGGAAAAACAAGCAGCAATAGCTTGTAAAAAAAATTTAAAGTCTTTAAAGGTAACTTTTTCATTGAAAACCACAATAAAAAACACTTTAAAACAATCTGTCAGCACCAAAAAGTAAGAGAGACAATTTCTCCACAGGTAAATGTTTTTTTAAACAATGCTTAAACTGAAAGGAAAAAAGAGCACGCTTGTTTAAAAGTACAATACAGTCTCAAGACAGTACTTTAAAACAGAAACTATTAGTTTTAAAATAACTTTTGTGAACAGGAAAGGGTTATCAAAAACATTTTTTTAAATAAGAATGTTTTTCCCCAAAGAACAGAAGATAAAGACAGCAAACAAGTAAATCCACAAAAAAGCTCACACCAGGTGTAGTGCAGCAAGCAAAATTGTACTCCAAATTCACACACAATGCAGCAAGCAGAGATAAATCCAACTTTGAACTCCAAGTTTAATCCAAATTCAAAACATAAGCGTTTTCGTCCCTTAAAACATTAATACAGGAACTTCATCAGACAAAGAACTTTACATTCAGCTTCCTTTTAAAAACTAAAACTTGTGACCTCACTTCCTCTCCTCCATTCATCTACAAAAAAGTTTTTAAAGGACCACTGTTTTTTTTTTTAAATGGAAGTACAACACAGTGAGAAACTACATGCATAAAACCACATAAATAATGCCGGACTATACAAATACAACACAATAAAAGCTACATTTATAAAATCACATAAATATTATTATAATTTGTCATGTAATCTAAACATGAAAAACAGTTGTTTTAAAATACTAAAATGCAAAAAGAATATTTAAGCCATCAAACTCTAGCCTACTGAATGCGTTGATAAATAATTTAGGTATTAAGTACTGAACATTTAACAATATCAAATCTTATCTTTTCAAAGCTTTAAGTTTTAATAAACTGGAAATTGACTGGCTGTCATTCAAGCCTGACGAATGAATACAGTCTAGTTGGATTTGCTAACTCAATTCTGCTTTCTCCAGTAAATAAGGCCATGCTCCACCTCTAAGTGAGAGAGATAGTGATTCTAATATAACAAACTTGAATTTATGTTCATTATATTGCCCTATATGTTTAGCAAGTACATTAAGTGGGCATTGATCCCTGATATTCCTAAGGTGTTCACTTATTCTGTTTTTGAGTTTGCTCTCTGTTTTTCCAATGTAAAAGCACATTCAAAAGGGCACAACAGACCACTCTTTCAGTGGTACAAGAAAATTTGTTCCTGATTTGTATTTTTATTCCGTTGATGTTTACTTCATTAATCTCTAAAATATAGGAACAAAATTTACAGGTCCCACATTTGTACATGTACCCTGTACGTTGTGCCTCTTTTTGACGTTCAAGTAGTGTTTTGATGTTATGTCCTTTCCTGAACACATGTAGGTGTATCACCTAGAATTGCTTTTATATCCCTTTCACATACTAAGAATTTCCAATTTTTCACTAGTATGTCCTTTATAAAGTATGCATCAGTGGAAAAACTGGTTAGAAAACATGATTTAAACTCATTTCCTTTTTCAATTGTTTCAACATCCAATTGACTAGAGTGGTAGACTATAGACTCAGATCTAACACTAATATTACTTGTATGAACTTCAAGATTTGTGTCTACATTACATTCAGAATTTAACAACGGCACAGAGTGTTCACTTGCTCTTTTTTCTATTACTTCATTCATGATGCTTTCCACTAAATCAGATGGATAACTTCTTTTCAAAAACATGTTCCTTCAAATTACTACATTCCTTTAAAAAGCATTCATTTAATGACACCATACAAGCTGCCCTTACAAATTGCCCCTTAAGGACTCCTCATTTTTGGTGGAATGGATGGCAACTTGTGTAGTGTAAAACACTGTTAGAATATGTATCTTTACGGTATAGTTCAGCTGTAAATCTATTATGCTCTAAGTCTTTAAGTAAAATGTCAAGGAAAGCAATTTCCTTGTCGTTCACAAAATGTGTGAATTTTAAAACATATGTAGAATTATTTATACAATCTAAGAATGGATCTATTTGTTCACTTGGGCCATTCCAAGGGATGAATATGTCATCCAGGAAACAGGTATACAAGTGGCAATGTTGGAAAAAAATAGACTCAAATAAAAATTTCTTTTCCCACTCCAACATTACCACATTTGCGTACATGCTTCCACATGCCGCACCCATTGCTACTCCCTCTATCTGGATGTAGTACTCATTGTCGAATAAAATATAGTTGTTTCTTAAAATTATGTCTAAAAGTTGTTCCATCATATTAGTTTTATCTTGTCTGACTCCCTCTGACACCAGATAGTCACAGAACCAGTTTATTCCTAAGTTGTGAGGGATGACAGAGTAAAGGTCCCTTACATCAACTGTTATGAATATGCAAGAGTTATTAAACTCAATTGTATTGATTTTCTTTAAGAAATCCCATGAGTCGATGCATAATGAAAGTTCAGATTTTAACAAATACTTTAGCTGTAGATCTAAGAATTTTGCCAGTAAATGTGTTATAGAACCTCTAGCATCGACAATGGGATGAAAAGGGGGTTGCTGCATGTCCTTATGTATCTTTGGAACCCCAAAAATAGTAGGTGTGATTGGAACGTCCGTGGTTAAAAATATATGTTCCTCTAAAGTGATGAGCCCATCAATGAAGAGGTCTTCGAGAAAGCCATGTGTATGCTCCATTTAGTTCATTCAGTGAACTGCGTGCATATATCTTACTACTCAAGATTTCTTTCATCTTCTTTATGTCATCTGTTTTCCACATAAGGACAACACCACCCCCTTTATCCGGTTTCATGACCCTCAAATTAGTGTTTGTTGACAAAAAATTAAGTTCCATTTCTTCCTCAGCACTTAAGTTATTTTTAGTTCTTTGCTTATACATATTCCCAGAGTGAATCCTGATATCCAACTTACATACCCTTTCAAAAATGTCCAAAGAGGGGTGAGTGGGGGATTTATAGGTACTAGAGATGTGTAAAGGATGCAGAACATTCTCTACCCCTTGAAACATCAGATTCAAATTTAATTTTCTGATGTACTCTTTTAAGTCTATAAGTGTATTCACCATACTGGCTGGTTTATTAGGAGTAAATGTGAAGCCTTTTGCTAAAAGGTTACAAACATGAACATTTAAATCAAGCGTAGTGAAATTATGCACCCTAAAATCATATACAGTGTTAAAATGAATGGAAACAGCTGGTAACAAAACTCTCTCAGTTGTGCCCCTCCGGAAAGTCTCTGTCGTATCTTGAAGTGGAATGTCAATATTTAATACATCCCCTGTTTTGTCTTCTAGGGGCCCTTGTATTGTCCTCTGTTTCCCCTGCTCCCCCTTTGTTGGAAGTTCTGTTCTTGTTGTTTCCCATAAGTGTTCATACGATGGGGTTGCTGGTTTCTGATTCGCTCTGAACGTCTCAGGGGAGGATATTCCTCTTCGTCTAAAAAAAGAGTTATCCAAGTTGTTACCTGCTCCCTGATTCTCAGAGTAATTATCTAGTTCATTACTAGATAAAGGTCTCCCATTCAAAGTTCACTCTTGAGAACGTGGGGGTGGGGGGTAAGCATTATTGTTGTTGTATTTGTTTTCATCTCTAACAATCTTTTTGTATTTCCTAGTTTTTATAGTGTCCATTTGCTCTTCTATAGATCAAAAAATACAAGTGTATTCAAAGTTATTAGTAGGGGGTCTTGAATGATTTTGTTATCTAAAAGTTTTACTTCTTCCCCCAGTGATTCAATTTGTGTTTCATTGTTTTTAATTACCATGTCCATATACTCAAATCCATAATGGTCAAATAACTGGAAAAGTTATCTATGAAACTGGGAATTTGTTATAAGACCTGTTGGGTAGCACCATATTTGCAAACCCTTAGGAACAATTCTCCTTTTAATGCACTCCTTGAAATAATGGTTGTCCATTTGTAACTTTTTAATTTTAAGCAAAATGTGATCTAGTTGATTCAGTTGATTATTAAATGAGTGGTCAGTGTTCACCTCTCCCACTCTGCTGGTAAAGGGACAACTATTGACAAGCCAGTTTGATAAAATGGAGTTGGAACCATTTACAGTACTGTTTACACTGTCTCTATTAAATTCACATGTAGCATTGTTACTGACCTGTGATTCTGAGCATACTGCAGGTCTCTGAATCACGGCTTGGTTCCCATTAGTTTCACTTGACCTAGGCAAATGGAAATTTGGTGCAGGCAGAGAAGTGGTGCCCGGTGTGGCATGGATGGTTAGTTGTGATAACTGTGACAACAAAAGCTGTTCCAGCCTTTCCATCCTTTCCATTAGTTGATTAATTAAGACAGTAAGGTCACCTGCAGAATTGGCAAGTTGAGTTGTTACTTTGTCATTCTCCATTTAGAAACCAGTCTAAGTATGTATAAACCCTGCAACAGCTGATCTGGTGTGCACCTCGACAACAACAACAGAAGATAAAGACAGCAAACCAGTAAATCCACAAAAATGCTCACACCAGGTATAGTACAAAAAGCAAAATTGTAGTCCAAATTCAAACACAATGCAGCAAACAACAGTGATGCAGCAAGAAGAGATAAATCCAACTTTGAACTCCAAGTTCAATCTAAATTCCAAACGTAAATGCTTTCATCCCTTAAAACATTAATACAGGAACTTCATCAGACAAAGTACTTTACATTCAGCTTCCTTTTAAAAAGTAAAACTTGTGACCTCACTTCCTCTCCTCCATTCATCTACAAAAAAGTTTTTAAAGGGCCACTGTTTTTTTGAACATCAAAAAGAGGCACAATGTACAGGATACATGTACAAATGTGGGTCCTGCATATTTTGTTCCTATATTTTAGAGATTAACGAATTAAACATCAATGGAATAAAAATAAAAATCAGGAACAGATTTTCTTGTACCACTGAAAGAGTGGTCTATTGTGCCCTTTGTGAACTATGTTAGTGCTTTTACATTGGAAAAATGGCGCGCTAATTCAAAAACAGAATAAGTGAACACCTGGAATATCAGGGATCAATGCCCACCTAATGCACTTGCTAAACATATAGGGCAATATAATGAACATAAATTCAAGTTTGTTATATTAGAATCAATATCTCCCTCAGTTAGAGGTGGAGCATGGCCTTATTTACTGGAGCAAGCAGAATTAAGTTGGCAAATCCGACTAGACTATATTCATTGGCCAGGCTTGAATGACAGCCAGTCAATTTCCAGTTTATTAAAACTTAAAGCTTTGAAAAGATAAGATTTGATATTGTTAAATGTTCAGTACTTAATACCTAAATTATTTATCAACACATTCAGTAGGCTAGAGTTTGATGGCTTAAATATTGTTTTTGCATTTTAGTATTTTAAAACAACTGTTTTTCATGTTTAGATTACATGACAAACTAAAGTAATATTTATGTGATTTTATAAATGTAGCTTTTTATTGTCTTGTATTTGTATAGTGTGGCATTATTTATGTGATTTTATGCATGTAGTTTCTCACTGTGTTGTATTTGCATTTAAAAAAAAAAAAACAGTGGTCCTTTAAAAACTTGTTTGTAGATGAATGGAGGAGAGGAAGTGAGGTCACAAGTTTTACCTTTTAAAAGGAAGCTGAATGTAAAGTTCTTTGTCTGATAAAGTTCCTGTATTAATGTTTCAAGGGACGAAAGTGCTTACGTTTTGAATTTGGATTAAACTTGGAGTTCAAAGTTGGATTTATCTCTGCTTGCTGCATCACTATTATTTGCTACATTGTGTTTGAATTTGGACTACAATTTTGCTTGCTGCACTACACCAGGTATGAGCTTTTTTGTGGATTTACTTTTTCCCCAAAGAAAACTTTTCTGCACAGCAAAGGAACAGCACAAGCCAACTGTCATGCCTTGAAGCCACAAAGGAGCATCTCTTTTGTGGCAGGAAAGCTCTGATGGGCTTGGTGCCCAAACCTTTCCTTTTAAAAGTGCCCTGAAGCTTTGGAAGCCAGATGGCCATTATATCCTTGGATGATATAACCCATACAGCTTAGGTGACTGCAGCAGTGATAAATAAGAACAACATCAACAGGTGCACCAGAACTAAAAAAAGTGCAAGGACATGAAAAAATACAGTCAACCAAAAGTCTGTCATTTTAAGTCACAAAAACACCTTTAGTGATAATCCAAACATTTAACATCCACGAATCTAAGTTGCTTCCACTTGCATTTTAAAATAATGAAGGTACAGTCTTTACTAAAACTGATTTGCTAGTAGTAGGATGCCTTTATATTGTTCCACCAACTGAGGTCATTATTCCTCTAGCAGTTTATGCATGCTGCAATGCTTGGTATTTAACACAAACATTCTAAGAACTTGGACATTCAATCTAACAGATCTGTCACAGAAAACACAAAAAAAAAATCTTGTTAGAGAGCTCCTGCCTCCTAAACTGATGGCCTGGAGAAAGGTCATTAAAGAGCCTGGGGATTTTTCTGTCACTCCATCTTCCTGTATGCTGCACAAATGGCAGAACAGTATTTGTTAACAATGGAAATTCTTTGAGTGAATTATTTCCCTTGCTACCCTGAGTGGTAAAGAAGGAACCTCTCTCTAGAGCCAGTCAATAATACCTTCAGGCAGGCAGCACAGGAAGTAATTCTGGGGGTAAAATTTGGGGCAAGTCCAGGCACTCCAGCATTCAGCTCTGGGGTTTATGCTGAATGATACAAAGTAAAGTAAATTGCACATAATCTGTTGGACAACAAAGATTCATATAACTATGAAATAAAAGAAGACAAATAAAAATGGCAAAAGATCATAGTGAAACAATAATAAAACCACAGCATTATGAGCAGATTAAGTTGATACAATGGCAGGATTTATCCTCAGATGCAGTTACTACAGCCCTAAGATCTGCACAGAATGATCAGCTGCATCCACTAAAACACTGGAGGAATGTTAACAATACAAGCTGAGCACTGATGAACAGGAGGACAGAACTGCAGAATGGGCAAAGTACCTATATGAGGCTGCACATTTAAAACTACACATGAATGATACCTCTTGACATAGACCTAACAGAAAAGAGGGACAAAAATGTTGCTTAAGCAAAAGCACTCCCATGTCAAAAGTCTAAGTAGTACATAAGAAAGCAAACACACACTGCTCATATCCATAGCACACAACACCATTTATACTAAACAAGTGTTCATGGGCACTTTCATACTCTCCTGCTAAAAGACACAACACTTCAGTGTAATAACTTAAAAAAAATACAAAAACATACTACATCATTTGGCAGCTTTATCACAAAATAAATAAGAAAATGATACAGCTTCAGATTACATATTTGGCTAAATAAAAATAGCATTCTAGGTTTAGATCAATCAGCACTTCAAATGATAGGAAGAAAAGCAATGACACCTATCTTCTGGTTAAGAATTGCTTACCATAAGCTGCTCTTTGATGCTTTGGTGTACACCATGAACTACTTGACTATTTCCCAAATAGAGACCAAGAGGAAAAAAGCAAAATCCCAAAACAAAACCTTAGTCAACAATTCCATCTCTGCTGCTTCTTCCAAAAGTAAAAATGTCAAAACGTCAGTTATTTTCCATGCCAATGAAAGTAATTTCACCCTGAACAGACATATCTGCTTGTACACCATCAACCGACAAAGGAACTGTAGAGACAGAACACACTCGTCCTCAACCACTAAGCTCTCACTTACATCCAGTGGGAACCAATCATTATGCAATACACTGTACTTCAGCACCCTGGACAGCTCACTGCTGAATAGGCAAGAGAATGAAGATGCATCAAATATTCTTTTAGTTTTTAAGTAAAATAAAACAGCAATTTTGTATAGATAATTACAGAATTACTGCCATATTTTACTTAAAAACTAAAAAGTAAAAACTAAAAATATATAAAAAGATTTTTTAGTAAAGAATGCTTTTTACTGAGTTGCTCTAAAAAGTAAAAGAATAAGGAAGAGTGACAACTTTGCAAAAGAAATGCAGACAAGCTGATTTCAGAAAAGCATTTGGTTGGTTTTGCTGATTCCTAGGACAACTTCTGCTACCTCAGTAACAGAACCAGCAAAACCAATCTCAAATGCTTTCCTGAAATCAGCTTGTCTGTGTTTCTTTTACAAAGTTATCACTCTTCTTCCTTTTTTTTCACTTTTTAGAGCAACTCAAAAAAAAGCATTCTTTATTACAAAATCTTTTTTTTATATATATTTTTAGTCTTACTTGCACGTTTTAGTAATAAATATCAAATCCATCTCAGACTACCAGTACAATCAGAACAAATGCTCTTATATCCTTTGTAAATAGGGCTACAACCATTCATTTGTGACATGATCAGATGAGATATCATAAAGCCATACAAATCCGCTACAATTTTTCATAAAAAATGGCCTTCTGTCAAAGACTTCAACAAAATCACTGTTTGTTTTGCTTTAGGGAGTTTAAGAATATAAGAAAAAGAGATGGAAAATTTCATCTTACAAGACCAATAAGAGCTTAATATCCAATCAAGTGCCATTTCCACAAATTATCGATGATTTAACTGTAATGAATCACACAGCCTTTGGTGGGTCTGTCTGCAAGTACACAGAAGATGGTAACAGGATGGATGGAAAACTTTAATGTGAAAACAGGAGGAGGATTCCTCAACACAGTGCAAGCAGACACTACCCATACAGTCACTAATAAAGGAGTTAATGACTGTGGCATTAGGTGGTACTTAAATGACAGGGTAAGCTAATGGCACCAAAAGGAAGAAGTCCTGCTTCAGTATCACTTGGATGGAAGTATAAAGGAGGCGATATTCCAGCTAGAGGAAGATAAAGATGAGCTATGCTTCCTGAAATTTACTTCTGACCTGCCAAAAGAGTTTTGAAAAACTTTCTTGCAACTTCCAAAGGTAGTGTCATTAACATCCTCATATAAGGCTCAGAATTTGAGGTCACTGACTGATCCTAAACAGAAAATGTCCAGAATGTGTCTGCTTTAATATTAAAGCTATCCCATGCAATCTAAAAAAGTTTTCAGAAGATTTCTCCACTGTGGAAGAATAAGACAGAAAAGGCTATAAGAATAACAAAAAAAGGTGCCACAAGCTAGCTCTGACCCAAGTACTCAATAAAATGACAGGACAGCACAGTGGGAAGATGATCAGGGAGGAGGGCTCTCAAACAGCATCCCAAAGATAATGCTTTGACGAAAGTGAAATGGATCCGTCATTTCACTGCTGAAGATTCACTGCTAAACAAGCTGTTGCTGTTGGAAAGATGTTCAAAAGAATAAATGTATATATTTATTTGTCTTTGTTGATTGGGAAAGTCCGACTGGGCAGGACCCATTTTCAGTGGAGGCCCAAGTAGAAAAACTCCACCACAGTACATTTATGCTAACAAATGAATTTCAGACAGTTCTCAGAAAAACAACAGTTACATTTCTCATGAAACAACAAACAATTACAAGACAAGTGTATACTGTTAAGTATTTATATCAAATTATAAGATTATACAGTTGCTCCAGCTGTAAAATCTTGCAGAAATAAATGGATTGATAATGCAGAAGGGAAACATTATTGTAAAGAAGTTTAGCGTTCTTTCATTTCGGTAAAGAAAAGTTTGCAAGGAGTTCAAGATACTTAATGAAGTTAGTTAAAAAAATTATGTAGGAAGGAAGATTTTAGTATTGTACATGCTTGTAAAGAGTTTGAGAGATATACTGAAGTAAGCTATAAAATAATGTAGGAGGGAATGGAAGTTATTAGTATTGTACAGGAGGATAGTGGCAATAGCATATGACAGAGAGCATGGTACAGGATTTTTCTGTTTAGACTGCCTGTTCCAAATTGATATATCTAGAAAGTTTAAAAGGGAGCCACGTTTCTGGTGTCTTTTTAATTGTTTGAAGAATATATTAATCAAATTTAAGGCAGTCATCTATTATAACGCCTGGTAATTTAGTCTGTGGCACTACCTCAGTTTTAGTATTATTTGCTCATGTGTCCAAGAAAGACTGTTTTTAATGGAGATAATGCTTTGGGGTAAAGAACATCAATTTAGTTTTACTGAGATTAAGGAGTAGGTTTGAATTTTTCAGCTGGGTTTCAATTGAAGAGAAATAAATTTGGGTGATTTCTTGTAGTCTGGATATTGTGGGGGCTGTACTTATTAAATCAAATTATATGCATATTGTATTATATTTGCTTGGTGTATGGCAGTGTGAAGCTTGTTCATGAAAACATTAAAAAGAAGGGGTTCTAGTATAGTGCCCTGAGAGATACCTACGATAACTGGAAGAGAGGTTCTGTTGCCATTTGACTGCTTGTTGCCTTTCAGACCGATAACTAAGGAACAATTTAAGGGAGGATAGAGACAGACAGACCTACAGAAGGGAGTTCAGCAAATAAATGTTGGTGTGATACAGTGTCAAAAGCTTTGGATATGTTTAGGAACACAGCTGACACTAGGTTACTACTGTTCCTATGCAGATTTATATAGCTGAAGAAGTGAAAGAGGGTGGTGGTTGTGCTGTGGTGGGGTCTGAAAATGTGTTTCCGAAAGCAGATTACTTGAATTTAGGTGATGCAGAAGCTGTGCATGAATACATTTTTCAAGTATTTCTGATAGGGGAGAAAACTGCAATGGGCATGTAGCTATTAAACTCTGTAGATGTGCTACCTTTGTGTAAAGGTATAAAAATGATTTTTTTCCAGACAGAAAGAACATATTTTTCAGATATAAAGCTATTTATCAGTATAGAGACTGGAAATGCTATTGCATCTGCAGCCACTTTTTAGTCTGAGGGAAGTTGGTCATCAGCTAGGGTGGTTGGTTTTAGCTTATGTAGGAGTTTTTTTAATGGTGGAAGTAGGCACTTAGCTGAAGTCAAACAGCTGAACATATTTAGCAGAGGCTGCTAGTATTGACAGGATAGTGGAAGTATTAATGTTTATGAAGGACAATATAGTTTCTATAAAACAGTTGTTTAACTGTGTGGGAATTGAAATAGTATCATTGTTGGATGTAGGGGTGGGGGTGGTAATTTTGCCTGGATGTAAAAGTTTGTTTACAGATGTGCAGAAGAGTTTTGGGCTGTTCTGGTGTTTATTTTAAAGGATATTATAATATGTTTGCTTGTCATGTTTTCTTTGTTATTTTGTCCTATTCCTTAGTTGCCCAAAAAGTTGAAATGGATTTTGGGTTCTATTTCTGAGCCACTCGTTCCAGGCTTTGCCACACTTGGCATCACTTTCTTACTTTCTTTAGTTAGCCATGGTGCAGGATTAGATTTGACCCTTTTAATACATACTGAAACAAAGTTATTGAGAATTTTAGGAATATCTCAATGAAGTGTGAGACAGCAGAGTCTAAGTTCATAGGTTTTAGAATTTTCCAGTTATATTCTTTTTAAGGATTTGATAAAAGTGGGTTTGTCAAGGTTTTTTGAGTTATGAACTTGGTTGTAAATTATATGTTTATCTTGAATATTGTAACTTCTAAGAGTGTAAGTAGGTTAATGGTCACTTATGCTGTCTGGAAGGCTACCAGCTGCTCTAATTTTATTGGGTCTAATTAGTAAGAATCCAGTCTAAAGTTGATTGTCTACCAGTACTCTTGTGAACTCTAGTAACTGATGTAATTAACTGTGTAAAGTCATGCAGGTTTATAACATCAGATGGGGTGCTGCTATTAAGAATCTGCCAGTCTATATTTAGGTATTATAGCATTATTATTTTATGTTGTATATGGTGGGATATCTTCCACGGTGGTAATGTTTTTACCAAGTGGGATATATATGGCTGCTAAACACAGCATTTTCCTATTATTGATTTTAAGAAGTTATACAAGGAGTTATGTTAAACTGTGGTATCTCCTCTGCATATATAGTTATACTTAGTGAATTCTTGTAGATAACAGCTATGCCATCTACTCACTTATTTTTCCTGTCAAGCCTAATTTTACTGAAACCAGGTGTGGCAATTTTATTGTCATTTATGTCTTTTTTCAGCCACATTTCTGTACATATAATTACATCTGGGGAATATGTGGCAATACAAACATGCATGTCTTGGATTTTTTTGCATACACTTCTAAGATTGATATTTAGAAAGAGTTGGAATTGGGGCATGGGAGAGAAAAACAGAATGGTCATTTAATACAGTGCTGTTAGTGTGTGTTTTTTTCTGTTGTGTGGGGTCAGGGTTTGGGTGAATATCTCCATTGTTTTTTTTTGGTTGGAAATTTTATGAAAGAAAGTATGAAGCCAAATGCATTTGTGCTTTGTTTTACTGGATTTCATACTGTAACGTACTTAGATTTAAAACATCTGTAACTGAAAAAAATCTAAGAAGGTTTACTGATACAGTGTGGGTGCTGTGGTGATTGATAGACTTGGTAACTGTTGGTTTAGCGAGTATGGGTTGATAGTGCAATTAATTACATTTACTTAAGAGGTACGGGAGATGGTAGAGTATGCTAATATGCTGAGGAAGCACACTAATAAAGTTTGAGTCAGAGTCTTTTTTATAATATGTAAGTTAGATTTTGCTGAAGATATTAGTTTGCACTGTAAAATGTTACTGGACAAGAGTAGTTCTAATTACAGCAGTATAACTTCTAAAAGGACAAACTGGGTAAAGCACTTTAAGTAAATGAGTCACAGATGCTAACTGTAGGGCAACGATGATTGGGTTAGGTTCCAATCATTTTGATGCAGAGGTAGGCTGGAAGAAGTCTAAGGGTGGAGATGGGATATTTTAAATGTTAATTAAGAGGGGATGGGTGAGAATTGGGGGTAGGGTAGGGGAATGGAGTGAGCCCAAGCATAGCAAGGGTAAAAGAAGAGGGACTCAACCATTGAATCAGCAACAGTAACAGTGCAGAGGAAAACACTCAGTAAGCTTTGTCTATAGCAAAAGATAATACGGTTTTCAGAGAAATTATGAT
Source organism: Protopterus annectens (assembly GCF_019279795.1). Classification (NCBI taxonomy): domain Eukaryota; kingdom Metazoa; phylum Chordata; order Ceratodontiformes; family Protopteridae; genus Protopterus; species Protopterus annectens. Next base: position 113,619,162 of record NC_056743.1, read on the forward strand.
TTGAGCAGTGTAAAATAGCAGTTGAGAGGGGGAAAGGAGAATTACAGGAAGCAGCAGACAAGCTCAGGAAGAGTAAGCAGATATGTACATGTATGGTTAAGCATTTAGAGAGCTAGCTTCATGATACTGTAAGTAAAGGAAGAAACTGAGGAGGGAGTAGTCTGAAAAAGAAAGCAAAGCAAATAGTTTGTCCTGTTTCAGTCTGAAAAAGAAAGCAAAGCAAATCCTCTGTCCTGTTACAGTGGGGCTGGGGTGATGACAAAGCAATGTACTGGCAGTTATTTTGGACTAAAAAAAAAAACCTGCCAATCCAACTGCCCATTATTATGGGCTGTAGTATATGCCACTGGTATAGCTGTTGTTGGAGCATTCTATGGAGCCACACCCTCTAGTAGAGAGTACGCACCAATATAGCTACTTACACTTTAGGTGAGTGTACATGGACACTCGGCTATCCCTACAGTCTGATTCAAAATGTAAGTCTTAGTTTATGTTAGCTTTACTGGATTACACATATATATCTACTATGCACACACTTGATCATTTCAAGGATGGATTTCAGGCTGCTTGGGTGACAGTTGATGGACAGTGATAGTTCCTACGCAGCCTGCACAGTATATTAGCTGGGAATGGTTTGGTCAGTGTCTGCAAAAGAGGAGTAGAGATGGCTGAAAGAATTAAGAGAGATTAATTACCTCAGATGCTAAATGTTGTTATGGTAAACATATTAATATGTTTGAGGAATCCAGTTTAAATTGAAAAAAAAAAGATGGGAACAGACAGAGCTTGTTACCAGGTCTAAAATACCTCTTGCAAATGTTAACCTAATGATTTAGTGTGCACAAAGAAGACTTTATATCTGTACAGTACTGCTACCACAAGAAAAATTCCAAAAGTAAGCAAAAATGTGCAAAATGAAATAAAGGTATGCATGTACATACCAATGCATACATGAGCAAAGGTAGAAGTTTTGGGTAATATGCATGCACATAATGTTCAGAATTTAACCAAGGCCTCCTTACCTGAGCCCGATCAATCCTGTAAAAGCGATCAGCTGTTGTGGCTAGAAAACAGAGATGATAAATGCAACTCATTAGCCCTCGTCTGGAAGCAAAAGGCATGACACAATATTACCTTTCACAAGAAGAACATGTAGGTTGTACAGGACTTTCACCATAGTTTTCAAGATAACTACAGGCAAAAAAATCAAGTGCAGCCAAGTCAGTAATGTAGTTGTGCAATATGCAAGTCCTGGCACATTAATACAGTAACAACTTATAAACTGCCACATATTGTTTTATTTATCTGAAGGCACTGTGTAATGTATCACAGAACACAGTAAACACACTGAAATATCTTCAGCATCATTAGTACTTCATATTCTTATCCCAGTGATGCAGGACCCAGAAGATGCAAGTACCCCTGTTTTATTAATGAGGACTGAGGACTACTGGAAGCTTGATAAACTGCCCTTTCACAAAAGGTGCACAAAGGCTGTAGACCTCACTAAGATGCAAGCTAGATGCAACTCAATCATAGCTCATCACTCTAATTTCCAGACTACAATGTCAACCCATGAAAATGACAGGTCTAAAGTCTCCTTGGTATAATTTCCCCAAGTCTTTTGAATTTCTAATACCATGATAGGAATGGACCCAATTCCTAAGTCAAAGTATGATGAAAGTTCATGAAATCAGTATTGCTTCATTCTTTGATGTTAACTAAAAATGCTCTTTGCAGCACCCTCAATGTGCCCAGAACCAACACCTTCTGCAATTCATACGGTGTTACGTGTATTGGCAGCCTTTCTAAATAAGACTGTAAATTATTTTTTATGAGACCCATGGCTCCTATTACTATTAAAACTGCCTAGGTATCCTCCTCATATACTATCCTTATTTCTGCCTGCAAATCCTGGTATCCTCTAATAACTGGGTATAGCAATTTCAATGATCATTGCTGCTTCTGTCTTCTTTTCATAGACTACCATATCTAGTTTTCTCACATATTTTTTTGAACCATTGATAATGGGTAATAAATATGATATAAACTTTATCAATCTCTATAATGCTAAGTGGCTCATGTTTCCAGTGCTTCTAAGCTACTTCAGTACTGTAATGTTTGCACAATCCCCAGCGCAATACTCTTGCCACATTCTTATGCCTTCTAGTATACAGCCCCTCTGCCAATAGTGTATCACACCCAGGAAAAATATGTGCAACTGTTTCTAGTTCTGGTTTACAGAACCTGCATTTGTCTGTTTCTCACACATGTTCAATAGTCTTTGTATACCAACATGTAAATAGTCTACCTTCCTAGGTCTCTAATGTTAACCTTTCATCTTTTGGTTTAAATTCACCTCTCCTTAACCATTCCTAATTCAAATCCTGATCAACATGAAATTGTCCCAGGAGTTTTCTGTACTTGCAGCTATATTTATGTCTTTTCCACACTTCTTGCCTTCTCATCTGATCATTCTCCTTACATTCTTTCTTTTCTTTTTTGGCATGTTCAGTTGCTTCCTGATTTTTGTTTTGTCTACTTTTGGTTTGTTTTCCATTCCCACTTGACTCTGATATGCTTCTGCCAAAGTAAGCATGGAAAAGTTCCAGTGAAATTAACTCAATATGCCAACAGTCAGTACCTCTAATCACTTTGCCACAAGTAGTGATCATAATATAATAAGCCATGTTGTAGAACTCACACTAGTGAAAAATATAACTAGCCTTCTGTTTAAGACTTGAATTTTAGACTTCTGAAGAAAACAAATATGTATAGGACCAGCTATAATTTCTACTTAAAATCATAGTAAGGAAAAGTTCTACAACATAAAATGTCATTATCTCATGTTACATCTCACCCTACTAAACTACCCTAGGAATACTGGGTAATTTTGAAACAAATAGGTAATACCTCTTATCCTAACTCTGCAAGTACATCAGCTTATAAACAGACCATCATTGAAACAATTTCCTAACTTTTATACTACTCACTAGCCAGTAGCCATCGAATGTCAAACAATTTCTCAGGTACCAGTTCTATGCAAACAGTGCCCTGCTACCGCAGAAAAAAAAACTAAATATACCTCCCTCAATTCCAGTTCAAACCATTTTACTTAAATAATTTTTGTTGAATGACCAGACAATATTTTTTGGAAAATAATATATACGCTTTATGCAAAAAAAAAAAAAAAACATCCTCAACCCATTCCAATACATACAGAACAATTCATTGAACTCTGGAGCTTACCTTTCAGCTAAGAAAATATCAGTCATAACCTCTGTACCAAAATGCTGTAACTCATCCAAAAATTAAGATTACAGGTGAATTTTTAATCTAAAAACCTTTACTAGACATCTGCAACAGCTGGAAAGGCCACAGAAATACCTCACCAAAAGAATCACAGGCCTAAAGCAGATGCCATATGATGACCGTCTAAAAAAAACTCCAGCTATACTCTGTGGCATATCATCTGCTTCGAGGCGACCTCTGCTTAACATACAAGGCTATGTCAAACCCAGAGCTGTTGGGCATGCTCCACTTAAAGAAATCCCAATCCCTCAGAGCCACACGCTCCAGGGATCTAAACCTTGTCATCACAATGAACAAAACATGCTGGAGGGATAGGTTCCTGACCCAGAGACTCCCCATACTCTGGAATACACTGCCCGTACATGTCAAGCAGAGCGCCTCATTGGCCCTCTTCAAAAGGAACCTAGATGATTGGATGGGAGATAGGAAATTCACCCCGGGGATGATGTCAGTCGACCTGCTAGACAGGGGTCCAGAAAGTAAATATTGTGGGAAGAAATATTCAGGGAATTGTTATGGCTAAGCTTGTATAGGCCCTAGGGCCGATAGCCTAGTACCAACCTATGAACCTTTACTAACATTTTGTGAAAAGACAGCATACAAATGGCTAAGAGACTAACCAAGACTTTATCAAGCCTGGCATGGCTTCAGGGACAAACACAGTACCAGTACAGTTCTATCTTCCTGCACAGGTAATAATGACATGGGCCTACTTTACACAACACATTTTTCTTCACCGATAAAAAGCCTCAGCCAGTTCAAATCATTTTGTTCCTAGCCACATACTAGCAAATCTTCCTTCGGTAAAAAAAAAAAAAAAAGACATCACTTGGTATTAAAAATTACCTGCAATGCTGCTCAGACAGGTCATTACTCAGATTTTGATAAAGCAGTTCTTTCACCTGTTCTTTTTTCCCTTTCCCTAACAATTGGGCTTTTGACTTTCATAATCAAAATATCACCCTCTCTGCAAATGATCTGCTCCTAAACTCAGACAAACCTCAACATTATTCAATAAGTTACTAAAGGTTGTCAATCTAATCTAGATAAACAAACTAACAGTAAACTCACAGATGCTACTGGGAACATCAAACAGGCTATCAAAAACATTGACACTCTCTCATTCTTTCCCGTTATATAGCACAATGCCACTGCAAGTTCCTATAAGTAATCCAGTTGCTGGTTTGGTCCAAATCTCTTCTTTAACAGCCACAATGTAAGAAACACAAATTAAGTATGTGCACACAAATATCAATTAAGAAGACATCCCTTTACCTACCATTACTGCAAAAGCTTGTACATTCACTGTCAAAAATATTTTTCGGATCAAAATTAGAGAATAATGCTCTTACTTCAATTATCTTATCTGTACATAATAATTACATACTCAAGCAATACTAAATACAAACTTCTAATTTGTATTTCTCTCTGACTCCCGAGAACAACACTGTCATGTTCTCCAAACAGCAACATCTCTTCTCATCAGTGAAAGACCAGTCTTTCTGTTTTCAAAATTCTCAAACTCTTCTATTTTAGCTACCCATTTTGGCAAATAAACTAAAAACAAATACATATTTCTGCATACTTCTATCTGTTCATTACCTACAAATGCAGGTTTTCAAATACCTCTCTCTTTCATCCCTTAAATTACACATAAATGAACACACCTTTCCTAAAACTTCTCTTGGAGTTTGGAATAATACCTCACTGCACATTAGAAATGCCTCTGTTCCATCCTTCAGCTCTCTTCTGCTTAAACTGTCCCATTTGGTTGCCTAAAGTCCATCTGTATTCACTCAGCAGTGTTACACATTACTATTTAAAAGCAGAGGGCTACTTCTTTTGTCTCATGGGGCTCAAAACTGTCACTACTGCTTAGTCTCTGTACTACACTATGCAACACACTGCAAGGTAATGTGCTGTAAAATTACTGTAATATCTTTGCATGCAATGTATTTTTTATTTTACTGTGCCTTATGACTTGAATAGTGACTGAAAAGATCCTCAGTCTACTCCTCCTAACAAGTGAAAAAGAAGAAAGTCATATGGAAACATCTAGGCATTATTGCTGTGATATATGATAGCATCAATATGAACTGCTTTATTTTCTGCACTTTCTACCGTAAATCAAATGTTACTTTAATTCAGTATACATAACATATGACAACACTACTAAAATACCCACGATATATACAACTCATTACAATAAACACACACACACACATATAGAAATATATCACATATATACATACATGTATGCATGCTAAAACACCAGCAGAGTTTAGAATTAATACTATATTTGTATCTTTAAATGTCTACCTATGGCATGAATTGCGGATATAAAGGGATTTTGTGATTAACCCAGTCTACCTGGTTAACAAAAGTCAAATAAATAAATGTTGATAAGACAGTTGGCAGAAAACTTTAGAAGGCTGGACCACATGGGAAATTACTTTTTCGCTGACACCCATGGTCTTCATTCCACAAATATGGAATAATTACTGATGAATGTAAAGATCAGCAAATCCAAACTATTAGCTATAGCCCATATGAATGTTTTGTCTGAAAAAAGATGCATCTTTTACTGATTAATCCATTCACTTGCTTTTTATACTTTAAATCAGAATTAATTGTTATGGATGACATCAATGTCGACTGCAGACCCTTAAGTGATGCCTCTAACCACCCTTCCCTGCAGATGAACAGGCTCACCCATGGGATCTCATTCATAACTTTAACCAACCACATTTTCATGTTCTGTCAGTATACTTGTCTGGATCCTTGCAAGCAATCCTAAAAGACACTGAGGTGTCCTGTGTTGTGACTGATAACTTCACTGACCACTTAGCAACAAATGTGATGTAGTGTGGAGCCATGCAAGAATCATTACGAATCAGAGACACTGCTATTCCAGGAAAATGAGCAAAGTCATCTTGGAGGTATTTCATTCTGGTCTAAGATACACTGACTGATCTCCCATTTTCAAGCTTCGTGTGGATAAAACAGTAGCATATTTTAATGCTGTTTTCTTATCTTAAACAAGCTACATCTACTGCATAAGAATACCGGCAGGTCCTTTGAAATCCATTAGATTTCAACTAGCAATAAAAACTTGATATGCAAGGAAAATATATGGTTTTACACCTCACAAAAAGAGGCTGGAATGTGTCATCAAATTTAGGACAACATGTAATCAACTAAAGAATGCCATAATGTCTAGCAAGAAGTCTGACTGATAATTATCAACAACAGTATGCAGACAACCTGCAAATGTTGTGAAATGCATCAATTAACTCCTTAATTCAGGGCACTCTAAAACATCATCACCCTTTCCACAAACACATTGCAAAAAGTTTTGTTGAGTACTTTAATTACTTTATCCACAAGCTGTTCGCCAAAATGTTAATGCTGCCATTAGAATCCCACAATATCTATGTTGCATGTGTCTTGCTTTTCTTATAGTGTCTGTAGGTGTAGTTTATAAGTTTTTAAAAAAATTGCAGTATGGTTGTGGAGCTGTGGATAATCTGCCAACAGAATTCCTGATGACTGCAACTAACCCTGTCATCCAGTTTATTTTTAATGAAAAGATCCATAAAAGGATACATTCCATCAATATGAAGAAAAGTTCTCACTGTGCTATACACAAAGTTATTTATTAAACATGCATAAAAAAGCCATTAAATCAATCTACTTTTCCCACTTTTAAAAGTATTACAAAAGTGGGCATACCAAACTGTTTCATTGCTTAACTTGACATTTTAGTATAAATACTTAACATGGCTTCAAGCCTGTTCAAGGCACTGAAAATACCCTCATGGATATGAAAGAAAATTGTCAGTTACTTGCACTTTGATTATTTATATTCTGTTGAATATGTTAGTCCCACTAAGCCACTGGCCTCTTTAAATGGGAAACTCAAGGTAGTGTACATACTGACAAGGGGAAATTTGGACAGGGCAGTGTGGAGCTTACCCTAGGATAAGAAGAAAACAATAATGATGAGAAACAAAAAATTATAAAAGAATTAAAGACCGCAATTATTTTTTGTGGAGGTTGTCAAAAGGAAAATTACCAGTGGGGGGCAAATATACATACATGAGAAAGCAGGATAGACTATGTAATAAATGTACAGAAATGGAAACTACAGAACACTGAGGAAAGAAGTATGTAAATATGATATGATTAAAAGTTATATAAATTTTGAATTGTTAAACATGGACATGATAGAGTATGGGTTTTATGGGACAAGATCCCAGAATGAAGCTAAGAAAATAGACAGAATCATATTCTATGTAACATGGACTATATGGAATGAAAGACTTAATGAATTCAGATACAATGGAAAGTGGACATTGACAAAAATACTGGAAAAATATGGTTTTGGTTGTGGGTAAAAAAAAGTGGAGGGGAAATACTTCAAATGAAAATGTAAATATACTGAATGATGTTAACATATGTAAAAATATGACTTGTACATATCTATACAAATACAAAAAGCCTAGGATTTATGAGCAGGATAAAGTGATACACACTGGTAACTCCTGTTCCTAGTACACAGATAGCTGGGAGAGTTTTGTGTGATAGCAGAAGCAGGCAGGACTATGGGATTAGAAAAGAAGTAATTTTGTATGGTGCTGCTGGAAAAAAAATGAGGTGTGTGTGTGTGTGTGTGTGTGTGAGCTGGAGAATAAAACTGATTTTGTAAAAAAATGGATTTTTAAACAGGCATTTTGTTACAGAAATTTATGGTGTATATTGAGGAAAAAAGGCTGTTTCTTTGGAATTCATATTTTTATTGTTGTCAGGGAACTTTGTTTAAAATGTTTATTTGCAATTTCATTCAGATTAATTAGATGCATATGATATTAAAAATGTTGAAGAAAACTTAGTGAAAGAGTTGCATTTCTATAAAAGTGGTGACTGAAATTTATGGAATAGGGGATTGGAAGTAAAGGCTGTTCAGAAAACAACAAAATGATAGCACTGTGCATTTACAAAGTGTGGTTTAAACGAATGGTTTAATGGGTATACTGTATAGCCCAAGACATTTTTTTGTTTGTGGAAATTTAATGCACCTGATTAGTGAGTGTGACAAAATTAGGTGTAACCAATGTGGAGAGAAAGGCCACATACTACATGTAAGTTGGAATGTAGAATCCATAAAAAGCAGGCCATTTCTAGTTTGATTTTAAAAATAACTTAAAATATACCAAACAAAGTAAATAAGATGATCAATCTGATGAAGAAGGAAAGAATAACTTTAGTAGGAAAATTTCTACAGGTCAAAGGATAATAATACGAAAAATAAATTAAAACAAATTACACTCTAAAATTAAAAGAGGAAAGTAATAATGTGAGATTAGTTTTAATAAATTTGAATAGTATTGTAAGTAAAGTTAGAAGGTTAAGTATTCTGCAATGTGCTATTTTAGATGACATACGTTTACAGGACAAGAAGTTTACTGTAAAAGTAGATAGATTCTAAATGAGGAAGTTATAGGGAAACAAAATGTTGTGGAACTTGGAGCATGAAATGTGTGTAGTTTTTTTTTTTTTTTGTTTAATAGTAAAATTAAGGTTCTGGATGTTTTATTATAAGAGCAGACAGAGGAATTGTAAATAGATATTCAATAGGAAAATAAAGTACGTAGACTGCTAGGAATCTATGCTTATACTAACATTAAAGAAATGTAACAGCCTTTTGAAGAAATTAGAATATATAACGGCTAACATTAAAATTGTATTATGGAGATGTTAATCATGATTTAAGAAAAGAAAAGAAAAAAAGAAGCAAGACATTAAAAGAATGAAAAAGTAATGAAAAGTAGAAATTTAAAGTTAAGGAAGCAAGAGCACTGGACATACAGAAGAGGATAAATTAGGGCAGCAACTGATTATTTTATTTTGTCAGAACAAGTTAAAGAAATGGGTGAAGGAATAATCATTACTGTTTTCCTTTTTTCAGATCACGAAGCAGGACAGACTGAAACAAAAGAAAATTGTAGTTTTATTAAGAAAGGGAAAGGAATTAAAAGATAAATAGGAAAACATGGATATTATTCCTTTGGAAGAGATAATTAGGCTATTGTGGTTGGATCATATAACACTAGCTGATATTTTGAATCATGGTCAGGGTTGTTTTAAAGCAAAGTATAAGGTAAATTTTATCAACAGACAGATTCCTGAAAAAAAACACAAGAATATGAGAAATTACATAAAAGGATGTTAGTTAATTTAGAATTTAATAGTAATGATTTCAGAAAAGAACACAAATTGCATAATTTGTATAAGCAAAAATAAGAAAGACTGTTGCATAAACAAAAATACTTTCACAAGGAAAGAAAAAAGTTTCTTCATATTTGAGAAAGCTGGTAGAGGATGAAAACATTTTAGTAAAAGAAATATGACATTATAAGGGAAATATCAAGACAGACCAAAATAATATAACAGCAATTTAGAATTGTACATGTATTAAAAAGACGGATTTTAAAAGAAAAGAATGGCCAGTAAAAAATTTATATGAGTCAGTACAACAACTGGAGAAACTAGTTAATGTGGAAGAGTAAGATTTGTGAGACAAGAAGGGATTACAAAACAAGTGCAGGAGTTAATTGATCAAGTGACTGAGATAGGCGTTTTTCTAGAGAATGTTTAGGATGTCTTTTTAAAAAAATGTTCTTTAGTAAATTCAGTTGCGTTAAGAAAACTGGTTTACTTAGAGAATATTTATACAAGTTCTTTGGGAAAGGAAAATAAATTTTGCAAGTAATTTTTAGTGCAGTATGGGGATCAATATTGAACCCAGTTAAATGCAAGTTATTTAAGTTTTAATGATATAGTTTTGCACTTATTTTGAATGCTAAAAAGAGGGATAACTGTAAGAATTTTTAATTGTAAATAAAACTTTTTGGAAAAAAACAGAGGAAGGAAAATGTTTATTATGGAAGCTGACTTTACAGAAAATGGAAGGAAAAGAATGAAGTCATGTTAGAATATTCTAAATGAGTGTTTTGCCATGAAATTATTGCAAGATTTGAATGATGATGTGCAAGCTATAAAAAGAAGGAAACTTAGACTTAAAAAAATGAATACCTCAGATTTTTTTTTGTGGAGTCTAACCATGAATGAGTTATCTGTGAAATGTTGTAGAAATCAATATCACAAAGATTACAACATTATTATAAACACACTGAAATAGTGAATTGTGATGTTTCTGGAATGTGAAAGAGATCAACTAGTACAGGAAGTAGTATCTAACGAAAAAATCTTGGAAAATTCTAAGGAGGAGGAGGAGCAGGTTAATATAGTCATGATTTTATATTTATATTTAAGAAAAAGTTGATACAAAGTTTTTAATAATACAGACTAATATGAAATGCAAGAACAAATAAAATGTCTTTAATAAGACATGATTACTGCCATAAATTCTTAATATATTAGGTTTTGGTTAAGGCAAAAGGAGTCGAGGTCAGTTTAGTAAGATATTTTTGAAATATGTCAATATGCAAGAATTTAAATATGTAAATATAAAGTTTTCATTAACTTATAATCTTGCAAATATATAAATTATGAAATGAAATGTTAATATATGTCAATAAAGGACCAAGGCTTTTTAATAAGTGCCATGGGATCACTTACATCTGCCAGTTTCTCTCTCATATTTACTACTACAATTAATTCACAAATGATTGACTTTAACAACTGGCTTAGCTCTTGGTGTCAGTCAAAGGGGTTCTAACATCTGTTAGCCTGGGAAGACATGGGCAACAGGACACACTGCTTTGCCAAAGATGGTCTGCACCCATCTCCTCTATGCTTTTGGATACTGGCAAAGGCATTAGCCACCCCTATTGTGCCTTTTTTAGGCAGAGTCAAAATAACCAACCACCCAACATAACAAAACCCTCTCTAGATAAACTCAACATACTGCTGCTTAATGCTAGGAGTCTAAACAAGAAATTGCACTCCCTGGAAGCACTCCTCACCGTGCAAGATGTTGACATCTGTGGAGTCATGAGGCATGGTTCAAAGGTGCAGAATGAACCCCGGCCATGCAGGGCTACAATGCCTTCCATACGTTCAGACCACAAATTGAGCATGAAAGAAACAAAGGCAGAGGTGTATCCATCTTCATTAAGGATAAGTACAACTCAAGACTGGTCAAACAGGGACTCTTTTGAGCTACTCCATGTCCAGTTAGCTATAGGCAAAGCCCTGTACTACATCATAGCTAGCTATAGGTCTCCCACTACGAAACAGGAAAAGCATATTGCATACCTGGACTTACTGGAATCACTTGCCATTCAGCCTAACACATTACTCATGGGGGATTTTAATTATCTTACCATTGGCTGGGAAAGATACATGACCACAAACATGCTGGCTCAGAGGTTCTTGGACTTTGTCAGTGCGAATGCTCTGGAACAGGTAGTCAGCACACCACAAGAGGCTCAAATTTCCTGGACACAGCACTGTACCCCCCCCTCCTGTGTGATGTCCTCCCCGGCATGAATGAACCATAAATCAGTCTTGTTCATTGTAATGGTAAGACCAAATACCCCATCATGCTCAAATATGCTTAAGAATTTTTCACAGACAAATTATCTCTTACTAAGTGATGGTATAAGAAGTTTCAAAGCCCCCTCGAACACAGGTAAGAAAGACTCCTATGCAAAGGTGTACACCAATGCCCTGTATAACCATTTAAGCAGCTGTATAGAATTGGCTGCACATGACCAGATTAAAACCAGGTATTGCCAAAAAACAAGCCACCCTGGTGGACCCCTTGTATAAACAGACTATACAAGAGAAAGAAACTAATGACCAAAAAACAAGACAAAACTAGCTCAGTACAGGAAGAAACCCCTCTCTAGCTTAAACAAATTAGAGATATTGTTAATTATGAAGTAAAAGTAGCCTCCCCTAGCTAAGGATAATCACAAGGCATTCTTTAACTACATCTGAAATCTAAAAGGGAATACCCAGCTATGCGCTGAACTGGTTGTGGATGACACCACCCAAACTCAACTAGAGGTAACAGCCAACCTACTGGCTGACAGATTTGGAGCAAACTTTACCCCCTCTTTCCCCTCCAGTCATCCACCAAAGTATACCTGCCACCATTCCTCAGCCTATTATCCCAAGACAGCAAGTCATCTCGGCACTCTCAAAGGCCAAAAAAATGGCATCAATGGAACCAAACAACATCCCAGGTTGACTTTTAAATAACTTAAAACATGATCTAGCAGACCCACTTGGATATGTGTTTAACCACAGCCTGTGTAATGGCTATGTTCCAGTGGACTGGAAGACAGCAACAATGATCCCTCTGCACAAAGGGGGATCATCAACTGAGCTCAGGAATTATAGGTCAATAAGCTTGACTAACCTCATCTGCAAGGCCATGGAAATAATCATTATGGACCTCATTAACAAGGACATAGGTAACCCCCAAACTCTGAACACAATGCTGTTCAGATTCATTAAAGGTAGATCACACCTGTTAAACATGGATGACTTCTTCAAGAAAGTCAACAAGTGCATGGACGAGGACAGTGCATACTGCCTATCCTAACCTAACCAAGGCATTTGACACAATCTACATGAAAGTGGATCTCCTGAAAGAGACAGCTAGTGGAATTCTATAACAAAAGGAACTTTTATATCACAGTTTAAGATAACTCAAAGAAATTATGACACCCTGAGAACCAAAGAGGCCTAGTTCCAATTTACAAAGATGATCTCACTGCTGAAAAGGAAGGTTGGAGATGAAAATTGTACTTCAGGCCTCATTCCTATATACAAACAACATATTGATTTTCTGCCAAGAACAGAAGAATAAGCTCTCAACATATTTTCCCACATGGGTGATTTATTCTTGCGTTTACTAGTTGTCCATGTCACATGATATTCACAATTGTGCTACAGCCTTCTACTTCTTGCTTGACCTTCCTTTTGTAAATTTAAATCACAAGACAGCTCCACCTCCATGAGATACTTATATTTAGTGCATCAAAGTTAGTCAGACAACATGCCCTATGAAGGTACTACAGAAACCAAATGGACCCCCCAAGAAAAAAAATGAAGTCCCACAGAATCCAAATGAGCATGCCAATGTTGCATTCTACTGAAAAAAAATTAAATTGTTTTCAGAAAAACATAGAAATATCTAGCATCTTAAGAATATGTTTGCCTTCTGCTGAATATCTACTTCCACAGAATTCTCTTCCTAATATTTGAAAATACAGACTATACTGAACAAATGGCATGGCAAATGAAAATGCCTCACCATCACTTCTTAAAAAAAAAAAATGTTCTTTAGTTACTTAACCTCTTCTACTCTAATGTTCCATTATGATAAACTTATTCATAAACCTGGATCACCACCGGTTATATGCATCAATATGCTCTGCAATATTTGCCTGCTGAGGCAAAATGCTACCAGTTTATATACTTGATACACAACTGCTTTGTTGTGCTTGTAATGAGAATGCTGTTCCTCTTAGTACTGTGTGTGGAGTGCATCAAAAAGTAAGGTTATGCAGATGCATTCATCATGAAATGTCTAGCAAGAAAACAATATGTTACCACCAAGGTAATTCTTACTGATAGCGGTAATACTACTGGAGGCTCGATAATGACATTATTGAATGAGTGGATATGATAATGCTGAAAGTTTTGACTCATTTATGACTTTGCTGTTAGGATCAGAAGGATTTAGTGAACTTAAGATGAGCAACAGGATCAGACTGAGTGATTAAAGAGTGGAGTAAAAAAACATATATAAAAATATATGCATATAAAATTATGTTCCTGTCCAGGTGCCGAAATTTCCTGACATGAAAGCTATGACTAGAACAACTAAAAAAAATATTATCAAATAAGTGTAATCTCAAGGTTGTGCCAGCTGAGAGGCACCCTAAGAACAGATGTGAATGGCCTATTAAGAGGCTGATTCCTTAATGGCAGACAATAAGGAGCCTATCAACTCCATAAAGGAAGTCTTGCATGGTATGTTTACTAAGCTACTCTGGAACGATAAACATACTCAGATCTGATAATAAATGAACAATCTTCTTTAGGGCTTCTAAACCTACTCCAATGAGCACCCCTGAATGTTAGGACTTTAAAAATACAAACATTAAAGCTATATAATGAGCTTTCAAATTCTTCTGCAAGATTTTTAGCAATAATATAGCCTTAGCTGTGGCTTACGTCTATAAATTTTACTTCTTGCTAACAAATGCCATAAGCCACGAAGAACTAAATACATCAGGGAACATGAACCTAAACCATCTTCATGGAATGCTAGCATTAATAAGCTTTACAAGAAAAATTAAAAAGCTCATTTAGGGTATAATACACAAAAATATGGCCACATTAGAGACTCTACCAAAAAGATCAGTGAAAACCTTATGAAATAACATCAGCAACCAAAGCCAAGGATAATCAAAAAGCCTTATTTAACTACATCAGACAATTAAGAAATAACACACAGCAATGTACCAAATGAATTCATAAATGTATTATATATTCCAACACAAAAGATATTAGTACCACCCTCGCAGATACATTTTAGAGCAAACTTCACACCAGGAACACCCACGAATTCCAAAGTTACACCTCAGATTATAATGAAACATACACTAACTGCAAATTATACAGATAAAAATACTATGGGCCATGTCCTGATTGCTTAATCAACAGCAGCAAACACACCATTCTCTGAACTCCTTCTAAAACTATTTAACTTAAAGATAGATGCAGGGTATGTACCTGAAGTATGGAAAACAGCTACCATTACACCAGTCCATAAAGTAGGCCCATCTAAGATCACATGAACTCTAGATCCATCATCCTAACAAGCATAATTTGCAAAGCATGGAATATATTACATATGATTTCATAAGCTCTGATATAAAATGGCTTACTGCCTTGGGCACATCACAATATGGTTTTGTCAAAGGGAGACCATGTCTATTTAATTCAGTAAACTTTTTTGAGAAATCTACTGAAATTGTAGATAGCAGCCATGCAGTTTATACAGCATATCTGGATCTCCCCAAGGCCTTTGACATTATTCCTCACACTAGAATTGTAAATAAACTAAAAGGTTTAAATCCCAACTCTAATGTCGCCAAATGGACAGTAAACTGCTTTATAGACAGAACCTACATTATTAAAGAAGCAGGTGCTACTATGGAAAGCCGAAAGGTCACTAGCGGTAATTCTTAGGACTCGGTAATAGAACCCATAGTGACACCCCTGCACTGGCCCAGTAATTAAGGAACCTCAATCCGCACCACTGGGAACAGTGGGGGACATACACACTTGGAGGATGACAAGTACACACAAAGTAAAGTGCAATTTACCTGAAGAGCACACAGAGACCAGTCAGTCAGTCTGGGGCTGGTTTCTCCCTCTTTCTCCAGATCCCCAATAGGACTTCCCACTGGCACATCTACATAGTTGAGATCTCAGCTGAGTGGCCAAACCAAGATCTCCAGTACTCTCTCTGTCCAACCAGCACTTCTCGTCCTTGCCCAAGTAGCTGACACACATACACTTTGAGGTTTGATTTACATGCAAACACACACACCTGGGAAAGGCTGGCACAGCTTTACTAGTTATGCCTCCCTTTCCCCAGACTATAAGGTAGTTATCACTGCCACCAGCCAACTATTTTTTAGCTACTTTAAGGCCCTTAACAAAGGGTGTCCAATCTTACTGTGTAATGTTACTATTAATCCAAATGGTAGTTTGACCAAGGGCCAGGCTATTAGGAGTGGCCTGTACAGTGTCACCAAACAGATATGCAAGTACTATGAGAGCTTAAATATTTCTGAACAGACCAGCCACAATTGAAAGGTTTAAATGTATTTAATAATAAATAAGAAAACACAGACTTCAAAATCACAGGAAACATTTAAAGCAACACTGCAGGACAGTCTCAAATAAATAAAGGAAACATCTAAGTTGTACTTTATTGTATTCCTAGCTGAATCTAAAAGAGTTACTATGCCCTAAACACGTACTTACAGAACAACAAGCAGGCAGAAGTGGTGAGTGGATATTCCTAGCTGATGCTGTCAGGTCAAAAACAAATACAAAATGCCCTGTATCTCCCTCTCAGAGAATTCTTAAATTAATATCTCAAATATTGCTGCTGGGATACTTGCAGGATGACATCACTCTTTGTCATCTGACTATCCCAGGTGAAACCCCCCATTGCTTGAAACCGCCAGCATTTTAGCATCTCCCTGTGAAAAATACATAGCTGTCAGATCTTTGCAACTGCTGGAAGACATAAAACTATAAAACACTTACAAAACAATGCAGAAGGCACCCTAGTTCTAGACACCCTGTCTCCTTGCTGCATTGAAACTAACTTTAATAACACAATAATAAAACAATTTAATTTCAACTATTTTCTTTAAGTTAACCTTCCAAGTTCCAGTTTCCACAGTTAAAAATATATAGAGTGCATTCACAGAGCTACAATGGTGTATATATATATATATATATATATATATATATATATATATATATATATATATATATAGATCTGTTCTAATCCAGCAGGGTACACTGTGGTCACATACCTAGGCTCAGTACTGTACAAATCCTGTTCAACACACACTTCTGTACCACTAGTTAAATATACACATAACCTACAGTTCTAATACATTTGTAAGACAAGCATATTAATCATGTTGATATTCACAAATGACATATGATTATTTACAAAATTCCAGATAGCTGTGCTGGCAGTATTTCCTTCTGTTACACTTCTATATAAATCATATTAACATTCACAAATGACATATAATTATTTACAAAATTCCAGATAGCTGGGCTGGCAGTATTTCCATTTTGTGACACCCATGTTGTTTAGCTTCTTCTTCTTCGTCTCAGATCTCCAAATTATTAACCCAGGTATATCACTTCCTAAATCTGCCAATGACTGCAAGCTTAGTATGCAATACCATGTTAGTACAGCAAGGACTAAACCATACAAATCAATGGTGTATTAGAAACTGGCTTGAATTAGCTATAAAGCAGGGTAGTACTCTCACGTTTGGTTAATAAATCTTAGAGAATGGACAAGCCATATAATGCACTCTGACTGGAGAACAAACGTTCTCCAGCAGGGTGTTAACATATAAGTAATGCCCGCTACAAATGATTCCAATGATTCATGGCAGCATATCAAGCTGTTGTGGAGCATGGACTGAAAAAAAATAATAAACATCATCGTTTTACACTCGCTACGCAGTGCTTCTGCTGTTTCCCATAAGAGTTTGAGTGTGTGAGATTTGAATTTACTTCGAGTGTGAGTGAGTCAGGATTCTTAAACTGGAACACACTGCTCTGAAGTATATGACAAGGGATTACATTTGGGGTGGACATAGGTAGATAGTCCAGTCCCAGGAAATCAAGTGTATTCCTGTTGTGCTCTTAAGGGAAATTGTGGAATTTTATTCTTCTGTACTCTGGTGTTTTCTGTGATGCTCCCACACTGGAGTGAGTAGTGAGGATTGAGGCTCCTTAATTACTGACCTGGGTTTTAAGTCACATTATCGGTGGCAGTCCAGTGGGATATTGGCCAGACGTCACAATCTGGATAAAGCCTAAACTAAAGGAGGAACAAAGGCTCAAAACAGGAACATATTCCTGTTAAAAAAAAAAAACAATCACAAAGTTGCTTGAATAATAGGACTTGTATTAGCATGCATTTTCTGAAGTTCAAGAGTGTGTGTGTGTGTGTGTGTGTGTGACAGAGACAGAGAGAGAGAGATAGTGAGACTGATGGACCAGTGGCAGCAGCAGATAAGAGGTTTACATACCTCTCAATGTTTAAGCTCAAGAAATCTGGATAAAGCCTGAAATAAAGGGGGAACAAAGACTTAAAAAATAGGAACAGCTTTTAAAAGCTGTTCTTATAAAAATCACAAAGTAAGTTAAATAACAGGATTTGTGATAACATGAACTTTCTGAAGGAAGTAAAGTTTGAAAGTCAGACATATGCCATTATTTAGTGACTTCAATACCCAATGACTGACAAGAAATCACACATTTTAGTAGTAAGTGACCAAAAAAATGAAGCAGATAGCTAGATATTTTTAAAAACTATATTATTTGGGATGCAAAATGCTTCTTCTAACACCATTTAAATATACTACAGTAACTTTGAAACATTAGGAAGAGGAACTATTTTGCATCAAAAATATATAAAAAAAAAATAATAGAGTGATAAAAAAACTTATAAATAAGTAAGTAAAACACAACAATTTTACAGACAGCCCATTCTCTAAGCACAATAATGCCCTCCAGGTTGTGCGTTACAGTGTAAATAACTCCCTTCCTTCCTGCGGCGGGACTTGGAACACCCTTGGGCAGCCATTGCTTACACAACACACACACTGTCAAGCATTATTGCTTGCTTACAGCATAGACAGCACCCTACTCCAGAATGACACAGTTGTTGGATATCTAAGAATGATCATAGACAACTTTCTGTCTTTTGGCCACCACGTAGTCACAGTAATCAGGAAATCCTTCTGTTTACCTCAATCAATAGCTAATGGGTATTTCTTTCAGATGAAAAGTTATCCTTTATCTGCAATCTGTCCTCATCAGAATATGATGTCCATTTTAATATTTTGCCATCGAAATTCATCAAAAAGATAGTAAGACTGCAGAAGTTCCTAACTAAAGAACTGTTGGAATAAAGACCCTCAGTTACAAAAACAGGTTGGAAGCTCAACCTCTGTTGCTGTATCTTACACTCCTGTACAATGAGTTATGTGTCTAACATTCTATGTTGCAAAGGGTTCATCCCTTCTTACAACCCACACTTTTACAAAACAAATGGCTCCACAAATATTAAAACTAAAAAGTTGAATCTTCATAAAAAAAAACAATAAGACATACTAGAGAGAGATTTTTACTCAGTGTTCCCTCATCTCTGGAATAATCTTGTTTAATATACATAAGAGTGAAACCTTCACTTCCTTTACAACAAACCTTAATGACTGCAGGGATGCCGAGAAATTTTAAATGAGCCTGACTTATTTTGCTCTCTGTGCAGCAGGAGGAGCACTATAAGGACAGCTATTCCTAAAATGATTATAGAACATGGACTCTGCTTTGTAAATTCCTTGAAACTATAAATCTTTGGAGCATGCAAACAGTGAAACTTCCAATGCTAGAAAAATACACTGTGTGTGTGTGTGTGTGTGTCTATATATATATATATATATATATATATATATATATATATATATATATATATATATACACACACAGACACATATATATATATATATATATATATATATATATATATATATATATATATAATATATAATATTCCTTTATCATGAGGTCTTCTCTTACGCTGTAAATACATCACTGCTGTCGGTCCAGAGTAGTGATTTGACAATCACAGAAACAATTACAAATTTTTAATTTCTTTAATCAATGAACCTAGAAACATTACTATCTACAATGGTTGGATTAAGAGATGACCTACATAAGTGGCAAAAAAAAAAAGAAACTGGGAGCACAGGGCTTGATACACCCTCCTAAATCCAGAGTGTAATATCAGACTTGTACCAGGAAGTAGGTGAACATATCCATGCTACCAAGCACAACAGTTAGAAAATAGTAACAATTTTCTGGTGTAACCGGGTGAATAATATAGAATATACCAACTGCTGTCTACTGCAAGTTTCCTTTTTAATGTAATATGTCATGGTTCTACATTAGTTGCTTGAGTTAGCTCCAGCGCAATCAGATCTTACGCAACACTGCTCAATATTAAGAAATGAAAAAAGCCAGCAGGGTAAATAGATCAGTGTTCCTGAAAGGATGAAACCGCACTGCATGTCCCAAGGACCCCCTACTTTTATATTCTGAATCTAAGAAAAGGTGAATACTATGTGTACCATTAATACAAACGGCTTATATTTTACCCACTTTTCAAGGAAAGGAAGTTTCAGTAAGGGTCTTCCTCTGTCAGACACACATGATTACTGGTACCTAACTTAGTGACTTTTTTTTTTAAAGAAAATTTCAGAGGTATGTTGAGATTGTTATGTCTTCACTCAGTCCATGTGGCATTTTACAAGATTTTCCTCCTACATTTCAAAGACATGAGATGGTGAAACAGTGAACTTCTAAATTTGTTTGCAATTATACATGGCATGTGTGCGTGTGCCCAATATCAGAGTGGTGGCCTATCTTGGATTACATTCTCTGCCACGTACCTAATGAGTGCCAAGTTAGGATCCAGGTGAAAACGATTAAGCAGCTAAGAAAAAAAATAATTAATGAATAGAAAACAGGATACTTTTGTCAGCTACAGAATCCCAGTGATAAGTAACAGCTTGCCGTGCTATGTTGTATCCTCTGTCATAATTTACCAAATTAAGAATAAGCAGATAAACATACCTTCAGTAAATGTTATCTATTAGGTGGATATTAGCTGACCTCAGGAGATTTTCGTCAGAAACATCTATTCAAAATAGTGGAAATTTCCAAACCATACCCCATTTGCTGGTATTTACTGTAGTAGTGACAATTTCAAAATGTAAGGACATTAAGAGAAACGAGGACCTTAAAGATTCGAAAATAATGATGTATGAGAAAAATAAAATGATATTCTTCTAAGAGTCTTGATAGGAAACAGCGCACTTCACTAGTTAATCTACAAAGCAAATACTACGGTTTTAAGGTTTAATAAAACAAAACTAAAATAGTAATAACTACTCAGATGGCAACAGGTCAAAGGCCATCTGAAACAGTGTAGCCATATATCCATTCGGGATACATACTACTGGACTGATCCATGTTAACCAATTGAAGACAGGACAACAGAATAATACTAAAAATAATGCAAATAATTTGAATCCTTGAGATTTTAATATCTATTAACATTAAAAACAAAAAAGAAGTGTTTTCTTGCACCTCTGCATATCCTTACTCAAATTAACTTCAGGTTCAAATAACCATGGAGAAAAGGTAAACGGCAGTAAACTGCAAAATATTTTGTGTATTCCATCTATAGCAGTGCTCGCAAAGAAATAGTAGATCTGAACAGCAACTGCAGTTCAAATATATAGGACAAAGACAAAACTTCCCACTCCTTCACACAATTTCCCACCAAAACATGCTACAGACAACAACCACAGACACTGAAAGAAAATTCAATAGTAATCACATTAAAAACTGCACTGCCTAACATTACAACCCTCCAATGTGTGGACTCACAACTAGTGGTTTGAAGTATATGTCTGCAGCAAACCAACCTACTCCTGAATATGTACATGAAAGTATCCAGCAAGTAACACTATACCGAAATGTTTCCATACTTTTATGATAGTCACAAAAGAACAAATTCCACTTTTCCAATATTCTTTTCTGAAAACTAAATCAAACACCTTAGAAGCTCACAAAAAACACAGAAAATCTTTTTCTGCATGAGGACGGTCCCCTGTCCCAGCCCCAACCTATATATAACAGCTGCATGGTCACACTACAGTGGAGGAAAAAGGGAAAAACAATGAAAGTGCAGTGACTAGCAGCTGGTCAGATTTTCTGAAAGGCTTAGTACTATCAAGGTAGAACCTGAGCAGTCTGTGCACATCCAAAGAGTGCAGGATCTTTTCCCCTTTATTCTGAGGGTTATGGAAGAAGGTTGGCAAATGGATGGATTGGTTTAGGGCCACACTGGACACCACCTTAGGCACAAAGGACTGGATAGTCCTGAGGGAAAAGGGGGAAGCATGAGCTTTTCCAGTACAAAGTTAAGGTCCCAAGCAGGGGTAGGTGCTCTCCTTGGGGGCCTTAAGTTGTTGGCCCCTCTCAGGAACTGTTTGATGAGAGGGTGAGAAAATAGTGGTGGTTCAGTATTGTAATGAGTCAAAATGGCAGAGGCGTGAATCTTAATGAAGGAGAAGGATACGCCTCTATGGAGTATCTCTGCTAGGTACTCCAGGATTAGAGGTAAGGAGGGCACTGTTGTGTCCTTTCCTTTAGAATGAATCCAAGAACAACATCTTTTCCATTTTTCCATATAGGATTTCCTAATACTAGGCCTTCTGGCTTCAAGAATGATGTCCAGCACCTGTTTACTTAGGGTTGCTGGTGGAGTATTCAAGGAATAAGCCAGGCTGCAAGAGTTAGGGTCTGCAATTGTGGATGCAAAATGTGTCCCTCCTGCTGTGTCAGCAGGGTAGGGGTCTGGTGTAGGTGCCAGGGTGATACCGTTGTCAGGCTGCGCAGGGGTAGGTACCAGTGCTGGAATGGCCAATCCGGGGCAATGAAAATTGTCCTTGGCCTGTCTTCTTTTATCTTGAGTAGTACTCTTGAGAGAAGGGGCAGAGGGGGAAAGGCATAGATTGATAGGTTTTCCCATTGAAAGGATCGGGTATCCACCTTCCAGGCCCTGCTGTGAGAGTTTCTAGTGCAGAATTTGCTTAACTGGTGGTTGTGGAGGGAGGCAAAGAGATCCATCTCTGGGGTCTCCCACCTCTGGATCAAAAGGTTGAAGGTGCTGGGCTCCAATTTCCACTCGTGTGGGTCTAGAAGATTTCTGCTCAAGTCGTCTGCCAATGAATTTTGTTTTCCGAATTGTAGCTTGTAGATGGACCTGGTTGTCCAAATCTGTGCACTACAGAGTCATGGCTAACCTGCAGAGTGGGTAAGAATGGGTCCCCCCTTGCTTGCTTATTTACCACATAACTGTGGTGTTGTCTGTTTTTATCAGCAGTTGTCCTGGAAGGATTAGGTATCTGAAAGCTGTCAGAGCATTCTGTACAGCTAGCATCTCCTTTTGGTTGATGTGCAGGAGAATTTGGCTTGGGCTCCAGTGGCACTGAATGCATTTGTCAGTCATGTGGGCCCCTCATGCATAGTCTGATTCATCTGTGGTCAGGGTTTGGGCGGCGTGGGATAGAGTAAAATGCAGTCCCTTGTTGTGGTTGCATGCTTCTGCCCACCAAAGGAACTCTGCCCTCAGACAAGGTATGATAGGAATGACTGTTTCCAGGTCCTGAGAATGTTGGCACCAAAGACTTTTTAAGTACCACTGAACTTTCCTCATATGCAATCTTGCATATGGAATTAACAGAATACATGAGGCCAAGAACCCTAGGGCTTGCAGTAGTTTTCTTGCAGTTAGCTGGGTTCTGGTGGCCATTTGTTTAAAATAGTCTGTCAGATAGACCTGTTTTTCTGAAGTGAGAAATGCCATCTGGGAAGTTGTGTCCAAGCTTGCTCCCAGGAATACAATATTTTGACTGGGTACCAGTTGTGATTTCTTTTCATTGATGGTGTACCCCAATGAAGTGAGAAGTCTTTTTACAAATGCCAGGTGCTGAAGCAGCAATTCCTGGCTGTCTGCCTGAATCAGGCAGTCATCCAAGTATGGGTAAATTTGGATATTTCTCTGCCTGCAGTATGCAATGGCTGGAGCCAGGCATTTTGTGAATACCCTGGGCGCAGTAGATAACCACAGGGATGTGCAGAGAACTGATAATGCATAGATCTTGCCCTGGAATGTAGATATTTCCTGCATGATTCCCTGATGGGGATGTGCAGATAAGTTTATTTTAAGTCTAGGGTGACTAACCAGGCATCCTCGGCTAGCATAGGGAGAAGATGTTGCATGGTAAGCATCTTGAATTTTGGGGCCACCAGGAAGGTGTTGCAACTGCTGGAATTTGGCCGAGGTGCTAGGAGAATATATTGGCTGTTTTTATATTACTGAATTGAATACATTTGTATTAAATGACTAAACTTTTAAATTGGTGGACACAGTGGTTCCTGGTCTTTTTTGTGGTGAATACCTTTTGTCATTCCTGTGTGGTATAAATATTCTACATGACCAGTGAATTGTTTGTTTCACTGCCCCATATTTTTTGAGAAACTGGGATGGACATTTCTCATCACAGTGGAGACCGTAATCCACAGTCAGAGCCAAGAACAGTTAACAGTTGTGAAATGGATAAGGTGAGCTCTGCATCTAATAATGGCCAAGACAATTTAGTTAATGTTTTCAATAAATGGGATGAGAATAGACAACGTTTCACATCAAACACATTTGCAATGGTGGGTAAAAAAAAACAGAACTTTCCTCTACACCAGTACTTGCGGAATATAGAAAAATTTATATTCAAAGAGATTGCTACTTTTTATAATTTGCATAGCTTACAACAATATCAGGAACTTAAAATCACACCCAGGGGTCTGAGAGCAATCAAAAGCCCATCCACTCCCTTTGATCTATCAGATGAACAAGACCGCCTTTTTTCTGATAGATGGATAGCAGCTGCCCAACACTGCAGTAGTGAATGGACATTAATATTAACAGAGAGAGATAACATAAAAAGGAATAAGTTAAAGGAAGAAAATATGTGTAGACATAGTTAAAGAATCCTCAAATGTTGCTCTTGACTCTTTTTTGGGTAGTATTAATGATCGTTTATCTTCCTATGAAAAAGATCTTACTAATAGGAAGAAAAGTAAGCTGCAATGAGATCTCCGTGATTATGACAACAAAAGAGCTTTCCTTCTGTCTACCAATCAGCAGCCTAAACATAAAATGAGGTTTCAAAAAACACATGATAGACAACTACAGTGTTTGAATAGTTACTATTCGGGTGAGAGTGCTATGTCTTCCATGGAAGAGGGGGACCAAGAGAATGAACAATTTCCTGGGTTGCTGAAACCGAATGATGAAGAATATTTTCGTAAAACTTTTCCTGAGCATACAGGGAGTAGACATGATACCAAGAAACGCTTCTGGTATGGACAGGACAATAACAAGGACCAAGGGTATGGCCCCTATACTAAATGGAGCAGATGGACACATTGATAAGGTATTGCGAACTGTGCCTGCATTTCATAAAGAATGTAATACATATGTTGTCAACTTATCAGGTTATGATTTTGATGAAACTGAAATGTTAATCTTACAAAAAGGTCTGAAATTTATTCCCACAGTAATACCTAGGCTCCATGAGCTTAAGGGAGATTTGTTTAGACTTGTACGTAAGATGCATTTATTGGAATATTTTAACATAATGCTGCAAATGTTGTTGAAATCGCAAATGAAACTATAACTTCAAGTGAAGATTGTTTAATTTCTTGTGATTCAGAAACGGAACCTAATGTTTATAGTAGATTAGATACAAGTAAAGTAATGTTTAGAAGTACATTTCTACCACCATTTAGGAATGAAAACATTCAAAGTTTTTTTTCATACATTTAATTTTTTACTAGAAAGAGAAATAAATCAGATGAAAAGAAACAAGTTAACATACAACCTGTCTAAAAATGAATGGATCAAATTACAACATACGAGTAACAATGATGAATTAATATTTAAACCCTCAGACAAAGGGGGCAAATTAGTAGTAATGAGATCCATCGATTATTTGAATATGTGCATGGTACATCTGAATGATGAGAAAGTTTACAAAAAAGAGGAAATTTTCAAGCTTTTGAGCAAGCTAAAAAGACTATGATATATTACTACAAAAAGGTTATTGCTTGAATTTTTTTCAGTAAAGGATGTTGAAAATAGATTTTCTAGTAAAAATAGTGTTATGGCTAAATTTTACTGTGTTCCAAAAATTCACAAAGACATGGTTAATCCCTCAGGATGCCCCATAGTTTCAGCTAGGGGCTATTTTACACATAATATAGCATGTTTTTTGCATAATTTCTTGTTGGATACAGTGACAAAAATACCATCATATATAAACGATTCGGTTGATTTCCTTGATAAATTTAAAGGAACTAAATGGGAGTCAAACATGTACTTTTTAGTTTTAGACGTCACTAGTCTCTATACTGGTATACAACATACATATGGAATTGAGGCTTTGGATTATTTTTTTAGGGGATAGCCCAAGAACACAATATATAAAAGAACTATTACTTTTTGTTTAACACATAATTTCTTTGAATTTGACATTTTGTACCATCAAATACAAGGTACAGCCATGGGGGCAGCATTTGCCCCCATGTACGCTAACCTATTCATGGGGTTGATGGAATATACACATATCTTTAAAAGTCCCTTCTATAGGAAATATGTACAGAAATACTATAGATACATAGATGATTTGATTTTTTTATGTCGGGGTGGAGAAAGAGAAGTATCAGAATTTATAGAATTTTTGAACAATAAATATTCTATTAAATTCATGGGTTGCAACAAGGAAGCGTAGTAAATTATTTGGACATAACCATAGAGTGTTTAGAAGATGGCAACATCAAAATTAATACATACAGAAAATTTGATCAGTTAAACCATATGCTACATGCTTCTAGCTGCCACCCGCCTCATACTTTGCCTTCCATCCCCTATGGGGAAATGTCAAGAATTAATAGATTATGTAGTGATGAACAAGATTTTGAAAAGGAGGTTGCTAAAGCAATTAACATGTTTAAAAATAGAGGTTATAATATGTGTATATTGCAAGAGAATTATAATAAAATATTTAAGAATGAAAACATTAATGTAAATTATAGAAAAGGAGAAAGAAATGTAAGATCTACCATTCAAAATACACCTGACAAAAATGTATTCTATGTATCTAAATATACATTGTTTTCTGTTAAGCAGGAGAAGTTATTGAAGGATTGTTGGCAAATAATTCAGAGGGAAGTTTTTTCCCTTAAAGAAAAACAATTGAGATTTTGTTATTAAAGGGGACGGAACCTTAAAGATTTTCTGGTTCATATCACATATAAAAGACCTTTAGAACAGAGGACAGAAGAACTAATGTTTAAAGATACCAAACCCTGTGGTAATTGTACAATTTGTGAGCACATAGCACCAACTTTTGATAATATTAATGGTTTAAAATTTGAAACAAACGGCAGCTTTAATTGTAGAAGTGTGGGTGTTATTTATGCAATAACATGTCCATGTAAAATGCTCTATATAGGAGAAAGCAAAAGAAGTTTAGGTGATAGAGTGAAAGAACACAAAAGAGATGTTAAAAATAATAAAAGCATGAGTCCCATAGCAGAACATTTTAATGAAATGCATCAGGGAGATCTCAGTGGTTTGCGAGTCACAGTATCGGAACAAGTTAAATTAAATTTTGCAAATGAGGACACAATCAAATATTTATTAAGAAAGAAAGAGTCTGTTTTAATATTAAAATATAATACATTACAGCCATGTGGAATGAATAGAGAATGCAAATGGAAAAGTTTTATTTAAAATACATACATTTTGTCTTTAATTTTTATTTTAATAGACAACGTTTCTTTAAGGTAATAATTGAGTATTAATTGTATAATAGTAATCAAGTGACGTGGATAGTTTTTAACTATAAAAATGGTGTAGTTTTCAAATGAATTTACTTTGTAAAGGTTTATTTTGGCCGAGGTGCTAGAAGAATATATTCACTGTTTTTATATTACCGAAGTGAATACGTTTGTATTAAACAACTGAACTTTTAAATCAGTGGACACAGTGGTTCCTGTTTTTTTTTTTTTTTGTGGTGAATACCTTTCTTCGTTTCTGTGCAGTATAAAAATTTGGATATTTCTCTGCCTGCAGTATGCAATGGCTGGAGCCAGGCATTTTGTTAATACCCTGGGCGCAGTAGATAACCAAAGGGATGTGCAGAGAACTGATAATGCATATATCCTGCCCTGAAACATAGATATTTCCTGCAAGATTCCCTCATGGGGATGTGCAGATAAGTTTCTTTTAAGTCTAGGGTGACTAACCAGGCATCCTTGGCTAGCACAGGGAGAAGCTGTTGCACAGTAAGCATCTTGAATTTTGGGGCCACCAGGAAGGTGTTGAGAATTGAAAGATCCAAGATTGGGCACCAGGAGCCCTCTTTCCTGGGTACCAGGAATAGTCTGGAGTAGAAACCCTGACCCCTTTGTTCTACTGGAACTGACTGAACAGCTCTGATGTTGAGCAGGGAAAGAACTTGGTTTTGAGCCTCTGCCCACTGGTTTGCAGGATGGTCTGGAAACCTGCTTGGAGTTGGCAGGGAATGGAAATCAAATTTGTACCCCTGAGATACAATGTTGAGGACTCATCAGTCCTGAGTGATGAACATCCAGTTTTTTGCATGAAGGGCAAGTTTTCCTCCTAGGGGCACAAGCAATTGGCCAGGGCTGGGAAGTAGAGTGGAGAAATCATTTTGAACTTTTTCCATACGGAGGTGGCTTACCACTCCCTGTTTTAGGGGTGGGAGCACTCCATTGGTTAGATCTCTGAATACCCTGAGACTGTAGTCTGTTTCCCCTGGGTCTTGTTTGGGAAGGCCTGGAGGAGGCTGGAAAGGACCAGTGTTTTGAAGGGCAATGCCTTCTGAATCAAGTTGGTTGCACTTGTAAGAATTCTTTAACAGTTTGCACAGATTTAGCTTTTAATTCCATCTTTTTAAGAACTTCATCTGCTTTGGTGCCAAACAAAATGTACTTATTTAAAGGAGTATCTAGTAATTTGGATTTTACATGATCTGGCAAAGTCTGCTCCTTCAGCCAAGCATGTCTTCTCAGTACAGAGCCAGTGACTGCGGCCCTGCAAGATGCTTCTAGGGCATCAAAGCCACACTGCAAAGTATGCTTACTAACTTGGTTTGCAGAATGCATAAGCAACTGCAAATCTTTATTTTCTGCACAATCTGGAATTATTACCATTTTTTGTTTAACGAGTTCCATAATATGTTGCTGGTACTTCAGCATGTGAAACTGGCAATTCAATGCCCTGATAGCAACAGTTGCAGAGGTATATATCTTCTTACCCCATCTGTCTAAAGCTCTGGAATCCCTGTCTGAAGGGGTAGGATTTTTGTCTGTAGTGGCCTTAATACCTTTAGGCCTGTTAGAAAAATGTGCACTTAAACATATATAAAGTGCTAGTTTAAAAGCAAATAGTATGTAATGCATTTTATTCTATTTTACAATATGGCAGTAAGAATGATCTTACATGTAATTGCTTGAAGCTTTGGAACTGCAGTGTGATTGAACTCTGACCCTGGCAGTAGCCAGCTCAGCAAGCTTATGTTTTTCACTAATGATTATCTGCTGGGTCAGGAAAATGAATGTATAATGCATTGAATCTTTTCTTCCTACCTCTGAGATGGTTGGCCTTGTGAATATTATCAGCACAGCTGCTAAAAGTAATGTTGCGAGAAGAACAAAGAAGTGTATTACAAGACTGAACTGACTATTGTATTCGAGCAGGACTGAAACCTTGAAAGAATAACATTTACAGAAAGACATTATAACTGACCAGGTGCTTTGCAAGGCTGTATTATTCTCATGGGAAAACTTTTAAAAAGTATAACTTCAGCATTTTCTTATGAATAGAATATTGTAGACCATAGTGATGTAGGTGCCCTGTGACTGATCACGTCAGTAAGGTGGGCACAGCTTGAATGTATAGTGTATAAAATGTAGAGCATTTCCTGTATCATGCCAGACAGAATTCTATACTTGTATTGTATGTTTTTTTGCCTCCTGGTGTACACTAGTAAAGTTTTTGCATCCTGAGCCTCCTGTGTTGTCCTAATTTGTTTTTATTTAACAAGGCCCAGGGCAAATGATCTCTGGATCAGCAGTAGGATTCTTGAAAAGAAACGTGTGGGAATCAGGTACTCGGTAGTACCTGTCAGGTTTCCTAGGGGCCGAAGATAAGATATCTGGAGTAAGACTGGATTCCATGAAAACATCATCCACAACATCCAGGATAGGGAGAATAGCTAAGGGCCTGTGCTGAGGTAGCTGTAAAAATTCTCTGAGTCTCTTTTTAGACTGAGGATAGTTTTGGCATTCCCAATGGAAATGCTCTCTTAAAGTATGCAAAGTTTCACCAAAAGAAAATCAGGAGGGGAGGCAGAGGGAATGGATTTCTCTGCATCTGAATCCTCATAGGCTGATAAGGGCATGTCCTAATAATCAGAAAGGTCAGAGTCATCGGACTCCTGGTCTATAGAATCTGAAGGCAACTGAATTCTTTGTCTCTTGGCAGGGGACGGCTGGATTCCCCTAATTAGCGTTATAAGGTTTTCATCCATTCTAAGCAGTTGTTTTTGTGGCATGGGGGCCTGAGAATCCCCTTTGGTCGTCAGTTTTCTAGGCATAGTGCGTACTCTGGGCCTAAGAAACTCGGTAGTTTTGGTTACAGAAGAAGTCATCGGTTTTATTCAAACATCGGTAGGTTGGAAAACACCTTCAGAAGCCGGTGCCTGCATAGCGGCTCCGGACCCATCCAAGGTAGAGACATCCGTTGGTTCTATAGTCGAAGAAGCATCTCGCAGCATACCGGACTCCGAATGGGTCTCAGCAGAGGCCTGTGAATCCACAGAAGTGGGCATCAGGGGCTGCAAAGGCTCCTCATTGAGTACCGGAGGACTGGCGACTAGCTTAACGGAAGCGTCATCAGCAGTTTTGGACCTATGCAGTCGGTCTCTGTCTTTATCCTTACGTTTTTTCGGAAGATCGGTAGTCAGATGGCTTACTGAAGCCATTTCGGAATATGGAGATCGAGAGCAAAAGAATTTAGCATCAAAAATAGCCCGACAACGAATGGTTTGAGCGTTAAATAAGGCACAAAACTTGACAGCAAGGGACGCTGTAGTCTGGGCCTAAACAGGTGACGCAGTAAGAATGAAAATCTCTGTGAGGCATTTGTTTTCCACAGGCAAGACAATTGTTAACTTTTTCTGACATGGGTTAGAGCAAGAAAAAAGGATCCCCAACGGGGTACTTAGCTTTAGTAGACTTCAGGATTATCAATTCGAAAAACGAATAATTCAGGTATCGGCCGACCGGCACTTGCGAACTGCTTCTGCTTCAGGCTCCTCCTTGGCAAGAAAGTCTGTTGTAATGGCATTGGCTGCCTGTTTTTATACCCCTGAAGACCTGACTTCATGGAAGAAGTGACAACATCCGACACAGAAATACCAAGACTCTGGTATTCGGGCCGACTGAGGGCTACCTGCAGGCAAACAACTCAAGTGTGATGACTGCAACAGTGAAACATGAAGGACATCTATATTTATAATGCACAGTGTTAACTACTCAGCTTCCAGGTGAAATCTGGCAGTTTTGGTTAAAAGGGCACCATCTTGCACCTGTGAGCAATGTAATGCACAATCTCCTTTCAAACTCACCAATCAAGCCATGCCTAGCCCACTGAATGTATTACTAGGGTCCATCTGTGAAGAAAGATGTCAGCCTGGTGAAGGAGGCATGCTGCTCTGAGGAACTGGGGTAAGACATAAATATGTCCTTTATAGGAGAAAGGAAATGAGTACAGCAGGACTGTGATACATATGGCAAAAACTAAAGCATGTCTGCACAATAAAGACATTCCACAACATACCAGGGTTAGGAAATGTGGTGGCAGTGGTGGTACGGGGGTGGGGTACGATGGGGAAAAAGGAAAAACAAAACTCTGAACTATAAAAAACATGCACTGTTAACACGCAAGTTCCTTCAGGAGATGGTAGGGGTACACTGAATGGAGAAGGTAAATATAAGGACAAAATGATGCTAGAAAGAGAAGTATAACAAGGAGATAGCTAATCCTCCAAGGAGAACTGAGAAACCTATTTATTCTGGTTAGTTCACATGACTGCATACTCTTCTGCCCTACCCCTGCTTCTCTGCAGACTCCCACCCTTTATCCCACCAGGATTATTTATTTGGCGTAAAAGAGACTTGTCAGGAAAAATTGACAAACTCTCCCATCCCCTTCTGCCAACTTACTTCAAACGTGCAATACTAAGTACTTGCCAACCAGATTAAAAAGCAATGCTGCTTATTCACATAGCTTCACAAAGGGAAGTTATGAATAAGACATGGGTCTGTACTCAATGTGAGACGCACCAGCTCATCGAAATAAACATGCCTGAACATTCCATATAAAATGCCAAAGTCTAAAGACATACATTGAGCTCATCCACGAAGCAACTTCAGTGTCCAAGACAGGGTTCCTATCATATGATAAAAATGCCACATGTTCAAATTTCAAAACATCAAATCGGCTTGTCTTCTGAAAGCTGGTATTCCTTGAGACAGGGTGTTTGCCCCTTCCCCAATGAACTGTGATCCTGGAGTTAGTATAAAATGTGCAGGAGGTGTGAGAGGTGTAGGGGGCCCTGGCCCCCTGGAAAAAAACACTGTTGTTTTTGTTGTCGGCTTTCAGACGACAAGCCAGTTCGATCATATGGCATTTTGAACATATGATGCAGACTCGTCCAAGACACCTGAAACATGTTATTTTCAAATTGGCCATTTGAAAAGTCCAATAGAGAGGCTACAACAGATACAGTGGTGGCTATCTGTGGATTCTTTCTATGAGTCAGCTGAAACTCTTAAGACAGTGCATGAGCAATAAAAGCCCTTTATAGTCTAATCTGTTTTCCCATTCTCCACCCCTTTTAAGATGTTGCCACTTTCTAGAAAAAAAATATTGACATTTTTTGAATTAAGTGTGAAGGCTGCCAGCCTAGCTATATAGAATTTTGTAAATAATTCTATGTAATAGTAAATATTAATGTAATCCACAGGCTTGGTTTACAAATGTAAAGAGAACTGTATGTTATGACTAAACTATATGTTGTACTGAGCTTCAAAGATGTAACCACAGTGCACTTTGCTGGAAGAAAGCTGAAAAGTCAAGCATTATATGACTGATCTCAAGCTCAGAGACCGGATGTCTGGGCCAGGAAATTTTTCTATAGTCTTGATTTAAGAGATAATTACTAAGGTTTTACATGTATAATGTCTTTTATTGCTGTAGCTTCCTGGCCAGCTGCAGCTTACTAAGAAATGCAAATTTTGAGTTTCTGTTAGCCTGAGAACTAAAGAAGTGATAAAAATGATGTAATGTGAAATGACTCAGCAGTACTGGGTGTTTATCAATTTAAGACTTTCTCAGAGAGAAAGATTTGAGCATTTTGGATTTTGTCTGAAGAACAGCCCACTCACCAGCACTTGCTTGCTCTGTAAATAAGATATTTATTTAGAACAGTGATTTCTCTTAGAGCTAGAAAGAAATAGCCAGCTTAGTCTAGCTGTTCTCTATATTTATGTCAGACTATTCTACAGTATTATTTTAAAGCATTTTCCTGTGATTTCTGAACTCTTGATTAGCACTCTGTTGAACTGATGAGATTTGTCTTGTGTTATTATTTATTATTAAATATTTTAAACCTTTCAACTGTGGCTGTTTTGTGTAGAGATAATTTAAGCTTTAGAGTACTTGCATGTATTTGGTGATTCTGTACTAGGCTACTCCAGAATAGCCTTAGCCCTGGGTCACACTTACTATTTGGATAATAATATTGCACAGTGTAACTGGTCACCCTTTGGAAGGGCTTATTAGTACTAATCACTGACACCTTATAGTCTGGGCAGAAAGGGGGCACAGGTGGAGAACCTGTGCCAGCCCTCCCCAGGAATGTCTGTGTGGTTGTATATAAATCAAATCTTAAAGTGTATGTGTGTGGCAGCTACTTGGGCAAGGACACAAAGCACTGGTTGGACAGAGAGGGTGCTGGAGGTTTTGGCTTGACTACTCCCTGAGATCTGAACCCTATAGCTGTGCAAGTGAGAAGTTGTATTGGGGATCTGGAGAGAAAGGGAGAAACCAGTCTCAGACTGACTGTGATCTGTGTGTGCTCTTAAGGGAAATTGTACTTTACTGTGTGTGTACTTGTTATCCTTCCCAATGTGCACGCCCCTCACTGGTGTTAAATTGTACTTTACTGTTTGTGTACTTGTTATCCTTCCCAATGTACACTCCCCTCACTGGTGTTAAATTGTACTTTACTGTGTGTGTACTTGTTATCCTTCACAATGTGCACGCCCCTCACTGGTGTTAAATTGTACTTTACTGTGTGTGTACTTGTTATCCTTCACAATGTGCACGCCCCTCACTGGTGTTAAATTGTACTTTACTGTGTGTGTACTTGTTATCCTTCCCAATGTGCACGCCCCTCACTGGTGTTAAATTGTACTTTACTGTGTGTGTACTTGTTATCCTTCCCAATGTGCACTCCCTCACTGGTGTTAAATTGTACTTTACTGTGTGTGTACTTGTTATCCTTCCCAATGTGCACTCCCCAACTGGTGTTAAATTGTACTTTACTGTGTGTGTACTTGTTATCCTTCCCAATGTGCACTCCCTCACTGGTGTTAAATTGTACTTTACTGTGTGTGTACTTGTTATCCTTCCCAATGTGCACACACCTCACTGGTGTTAAATTGTACTTTACTGTTTGTGTACTTGTTATCCTTCCCAATGTGCACGCCCCCACTGGTGTTAAATTGTACTTTACTGTGTGTGTACTTGTTATCCTTCCCAATGTGCACGCCCCTCACTGGTGTTAAATTGTACTTTACTGTTTGTGTACTTGTTATCCTTCCCAATGTGCACGCCCCTCACTGGTGTTAAATTGTACTTTACTGTGTGTGTACTTGTTATCCTTCCCAATGTGCACTCCCCTCACTGGTGTTAAATTGTACTTTACTGTGTGTGTACTTGTTATCCTTCCCAATGTGCACTCCCCTCACTGGTGCTAAATTGTACTTTACTGTGTATGTACTTGTTATCCTTCCCAATGTGCACGCCCCTCACTGGTGTTAAATTGTACTTTACTGTGTATGTACTTGTTATCCTTCCCAATGTGCATGCCCCTCACTGGTGCTAGTTATGAGGATTGAGGCTCCTTGATTTTTGGGCAAGTGCACAGGCATCACAGTTAGTACAAGATGTGGGATGTTTAAATAAATCATCATTAGTATCTCTATTCTTAATACTATAGTTATGTTCATAAATCTTCTGTTGCAACCTTCTTTTGGTCTTCCCAGCATTACAAAACATCACACATTTTTACATGAAGCAATTCATAGAATATCATTCATGACACAATTAAACTTCCCACATGCAACAATCACCCTGGGATAGTGATCATGTTAGGGACTTCAAAAATAAACTTACACTGTTAGCCATCTGCCAGATTTACTCATAAGGTTTTTTCTATTAACGTCTACAATGTTAACTTGTTCAAAGGCCCTTTCAATGTTCATGTTCTTCCCAAAAAGAAACTTAGGATGTGAGCCTAACTTACTGAGGCAGTCACGGTTACTAATCAAGAGAGTCAATGATTATGCACCTCCTGTTGTACAGACTTTGTTATCTACAGAAAAATACATACATGCAGTGGATCTAACAGCAACAAGACCTGTAACTAAAAAAAAAGTCTTGATCAAAGGGGACTTCAAAACAGATCTAAAATCTGCTAACCTTCTTTCTTTGATGTCACTGGCAATTGGTTGGAAAATGCTTGTTTGGTTACTCACTCACTACAAACATTTGTATTAAGGCATCCAATTTATTTAAAAATTCCAGATTGTTAGACATTTTTTGTGTTAACCCGATTGGTTTCTTTAAACAAAATGGATGTCACAATCAAAGAATGAATTTCAAAAATTAGCCTTCCAAAACTATTGGAAGAAAACCCATTACCACTGCTGTCCTTGGATACTATAATATATACAACATGAATTCCTTTCTTGGACATTTGCTAAGTGAAATCCAGAAACTCTGTGGTATTACTCAAAACCTCAAAAAACTTTCAATAAATCAGCAGAACCTTACCATATAAAGAAAATGCTATACCATCCAAAAACACAAATAGTATTTCTTGTATAATAATTATGTTCCCACCAATATAATACAAGGTTTGTTTACACTGCAGCAATTTCAGCCACACCACTAACTTGCTAGTAAGATTAATTTTCAAAAAACAAAAAAAATGTGTAAAATTAAGTCCACAAATAAACATCAATACTCAGTGCAGAAAACCTTTTATCCAGTACCAGACAATCTCTGAGCCATTCCAATCTCTTATTATGGGGAATTACTGTAAAAAGGTCATTAATGTCTGCCATAACCAAAAATAAAAGAAGTCCTCAAGGTATAAATAATCTCTTAAAATATCTAGAAAAGTAATGAATCCTTGAACACCTATAGGAAATATTCAAGGATCCTTTTTATACTCCTATGTAAATGGCCATTGTTACTGTTTTTGAACTCTGTTTAGAAATTATTGGTCTAAATGGAGATGCAAACAGACCCAAGACATAAATATTAGGTACATGTATAAAATTAGACACTTCAATCTATTTTCTTGTAGGCAATGTGAATCTCACTGCATTAAACTAACTAACTGAAAGTAAGGAATGCATTATCGAATGCAATCTTTAGTATTCTTAACTACAACACCCCCATCTTTTTCTTGTCCTTTTCATTACCTGGATGTTCTTATTACAAATAAGTTCTGATAACTTCTTGAATTGTTCTGGAGTCAAAGACTACCAGTAACCACAATGCTTACTGAGGCAAAGTGTTCTGATTTTACATTCACATAATATTTTAAAACCCGGAACATCTGGTTGAATGGTTGGATTAAAGGTACGTGAACATGTAAAACCCAATTTACCAATTCCACCAGGTGCTTCATCAAATTGTACATGGAAGTTTAATTTATGTGTAAAATGTTTTCGATTCCCTTTTTAAAAAAAAAATCATGGATTTTATTGAAAATAATGCTGCTGTAATTTTAAATATGAAATCTGTTAAAATAATCATCCTATTGATTATAACTGAAATATCCAAAAATATCTATATGCTATCCAATTGCTGTGGTCCTTTCAAATGTCAGGCAACTTAAAATTTCAGTGTCATTCCCTGAATCAGAAACATGTTTAACCTGTGTGTTTGAAGAAATGAGCCTCAAATAGACAGGTTAATTTTTTTGTTGGTACACAGTCTTTCTGATCCATTAACTTATTTGTTTCTTACTGTGCCCAAATTGTCACAAGTTTTATTTAATGTAATAAAAACTGTCTGGTATTCTTCCTTTAAGAATCAAATAAACAAATCCTCTACTACTGTCTTGTGCAAGAACCTGAGTTCATTACTAAGAGTCTGACTTTGTCTAGCATGTTTTATTAGACAGGCAGACATTCACAGCCTGCTCTGTCAAAAAGAACCATAATATTATAATACAAGTCATGGCACGCCCATATTTTTTCTAACCTATTAAGAAATGTCCAAAAGCATAAACCTTTTGGAATACATTTTACCTTAAAACACTTACAAAAGTATAACCTGTTGAGCTGCTCTGATTTTAACTTTAATAACTTCTTCTGAAATGACTGAATAATATAATATAGCCCACCTTCTCCATGGACTACTGCATTACCTTCCTCAACAAGGTATTTAAGGCTGCTTAACAAAATGTCTACATTGATCAAATCATCTTTATTTTCCCTTCCAGATATCCAATCAGCTCTGCTGGACTAAATATCAGTAGGTTATATCACATTTTCACAATCTGCCACAGGATCATTTATATGTTCAATTGTTGGTTTCTTGGAATCTTTATTAAGATATTCACTTAACTGCTGAAGTAACATCAGAAAAACACTAAGTAAGGGAGAAAACCCAGGGACTTGTGTGGAAAACAACTTCTGAGAAATCAGCTGCTTCTGTAAAAAACATGACCAATAAAATGACAAATATACCAAAAGTGTAGACTGTTTGAAAGAGCAAAAAATAATTAAACATATTTGGTGTAACTAGTGCGAGTATGAGGGAACACTGACATCTTTACACCAGGATGATAACCCCCATCTACTACTTGTAGTGAGTAGAAGGATTTTCTGACTGCAGTTATCACATGATGATCAAAAGAGAGGTAACTCTCAACTCAGATACCCAAGTCCCAGACTGTATTTATGTTTATTAGATGAATATTGTCTATACTATATATTGAGGGGAGAGTGTGTTTCACAACTGAATAAATACTTTTTCACATTTAATTTCAGCAATTTTTTGGTATACAAGGTTATTAGGTTTGCCAGTCTGAAGTTTTTATATTCAGAGATCTTGATTTCAGAGGCTCTGTATATTTTTGAAGGCATATGCCACACATTTATGGACCAGCTTAACTTGAAGAAGAGACAAGAGACATACTATATGTAGAGGGTATATTCAAGAAGACCAGATTAGAATATTATGTCCTCTGGTGGTTTATTACCTGTATGTTCCAGGGAATGTTTGTTAATTAAGTCCAAGAACTTCTGGGTATACCCAGATATGCATGCTCAAGTTAATTGTGAAGTAGTTGAAGTCTTCCAAAACAATGTGGTTCTTGTTAGTATGGAGTATACTTTCAGGCATCTAGCATGATTGTCTGAAAATATGGAGCATGTCCTGCAGGATGCTACAAACTGGTAGTTTTTCTTATTCTTCCTTATTATCAATCTGGAGTTCATCAAGATCTCTGGGAATCTGTTGGTGAAAGATTATGGACAAATATGAATATGCAACCACAGTTACCATCAGGACTGAAGATGTGGTAGGAAAAAAAAACACAAGTATGGATGGAGTGCTTACTGCACATTTAAACCAAGTCTCAGTAATTACACAAACATGGAGATGTTCCACATGAAGGAGAGCCTTCAGATCAGGTACTTTGTTGCTGATACTTCAGTCATTTACAATAATCACAGTAATGAGGTCCGCACTGGGGTTTTATGAATTTGCTATGGTGGAAAGTTCATTGTATGGAGTCTGCCTAAAAAGACATTATGGGGCAGTAAAGGCTTTAACCATAATACATAAGCCTTGGAATGAGAGATGCAAGCCATACCTTGCAAAGGAGGAAATTGGACTATCAATTATTTCATCCCATGCTGATACCATACTGGCTCACCATATAAAGACTTCAGCTATTCATCTACTCGTTGAAGCCAGTTAACTTTTCTTTGTAACTAGGCATCATTCTTGGTGAAAGAAGGATTACAGTCAGGATAAAGAAGTTATGAACCTACCATAACATGTTCCATGTTAGTTGTCTTCATCTCTCCTTCCTTCTTGCTGTTTGGGTTCAGAGCCGATCCTCGGCTCCGACACAGCCATCTTCTATAGCTCGAGAGCTGTTTACTGGCTCAAGGCTACCCCTTATCCCAGAATGCCCAGCGTCAGCTACCCAGATCTCGTTTGTGATAGCGCACACTAGACATAAGTAGAGTAACCAGTTACCTAAAAACTGGTTGTCCAATACACCTTAACAAGGAAAGAGTCATAAATTACCTGGCAAGTGAAGTAATAAAAGATACTCAGCCAGTGAAAACAAACAGGAACTCCTCTCAATCCTCTAGGAAGGGGGAAGGAGGGAGGGACGCAAGAAGGAAGGCGAGATGAAGACAAC
This sequence comes from Protopterus annectens, assembly GCF_019279795.1. Classification (NCBI taxonomy): domain Eukaryota; kingdom Metazoa; phylum Chordata; order Ceratodontiformes; family Protopteridae; genus Protopterus; species Protopterus annectens. The sequence continues at coordinate 113,658,761 of NC_056743.1, forward strand.
TAACATGGAACGTTATGGTAGGTACATAACTTCTTTATGTTAAGTTGTCCATTCGCCTTCGTTCTTGTTGTTTGGGACAGCGTCCCTAGCAACTAAAATCCTGGGTGGCTCATTGTAACAGACTCTTCAGAACAGTAGAACGAAAGGAAGCTCTGCTCTGGGAGACCATATCCACCTTGTAATGAGAGATAAAAGTGTGAGGGTTTGCTCAAGTGGCAGCTGCACAGATTGAGCCTAAGGGCAACCTAGACTGAAAGGCTACAGAGGTGGCTAATGCTCTAGTAGAATGACCTTTTGATTTAGCTGGTAGCTCTTTATTTCGTAACTGATAAATAAAGGCAATAGTATCAGATAACCATCTGGATAAGGTCACTTTAGAAACTGGAAGGCCTTGTTTGTTGAAAGCATAAGAAAGAAATAACTGGTCTGAGTTTCTTAGTTCCTTAGTTCTATGGAGGTAAAAACGCAATTGTCTGTGCACATCCAATTGATGGAACTTGTATTCTGCCTTGTTGCTGTGACTGGGAAAGAAAACTGGGAGATCTATGGATTGATTTAAATTGTTCTCTGAGCAGACTTTAGGAATAAAGGATGGATTGGTCCTCAGAAAAAATCTGTCCTTGTGAAACACCAGGTAAGGAGGACAAATACATAGTGCTTGAAGTTCTGAAACACGTCTAACTGAAGTGATAGCAACCAGAAAAGGTGCCTTCCAAGAAAGAAATTTTAAGGAACATGATGCTGCTGGTTCAAAGGGAGGCAAAATTAAGGAAGCTAAAACTAAAATGAGATCCCAAGGAGGAGGAGGATCTCTAACTGGGGGTCTAATAAGAAATGCTCCTCTCATAAAGGCCTTGCAGAGCTTTATGAGACATTATGCTAGAATTAAACATACCGATATGAAAATTAGAAATGGCAGCTAGCTGTACTCTAATGGTAGCAGAAGCCACACTAGACTGAAAGAGTTGTGCTAGAAATTCAAGAATTTCATGGACTGGGGCTGAGAAAGGATCCAAATTTCTACATTCTGCCCAGTATGAAAACCATTTCCATTTACTAGCATACGTTTTCCTCGTAGTAGACTTATGTGAGGAAACAATAATATCACGGACTGCTGGGGAGATACTGGAAAGCCTGGCTAAGGTTGGAAGTGGAGTAGCCAAGCTGTGAGCTGGACAGTTTGAAGGGATTGGTGCAACCCGCCTGATTGATGAATCAGATCATCTGGAACTGGGTCCAGAATCCACAGTTGATCCAGAAGGTGGAGGTGCAGGAACGGGAACCATATCTGTCGAGGCCAATATGGGGCAATGAGGGTCATTTTGCAACCCAACAATTTTGCTTTCTGTATGAGTCTTGGTATTACGGGAAAAGGGGGGAAAGCATAAAGGAGTCCCTGAGGCCAATCGTGGACTAGAGCATCTCTTGGTATATGACCTGGAAGAGGAAGAAGGGAGTAGTAGCTGCTGCATTTGTTGTTGAGAGGAGTGGCAAATAGGTCGCAGCAAGGCTGTCCCCATTTGCGGAAGATAAGATCCGCAACTTCCTGATTCAGAGACCACTCATGAGGCATGAGGATTGCTCTGCTGAACCTGTCCATTATGACGTTGGATTTCCCAGGGATGTGCATTGCTATCAGAAAACATTGGGAGGAAATCGCCCATTGCCACAGTCTGAGTGCTTCTCGACATAAGGGGTAAGACCTAGTCCCGCCCTATTTGTTGATGTACCACACCACTGACATGTTGTCCATTTGGATTGCAATGGTCCCGAAAGGAAGTGAGTCTTGAAGAGCTTGCAATGCTAGGAGCACCGCTGTCATTTCTAGGACACTGATATGCAGATGGTACTCGCGAGGTTGCCAAGTGCCTTGGACTGTCCTGCCTAGATAATGCCCCCCCACACCTTATCAGGGAGACGTCTGTGGTCACTGTGGCTACCGGAGGGGGTTGTATGAAAGGTCTGCCCTGAATTACTAGTGGGGAGACCATCCACCAAGAAAGGTGCCTTTTGCATGTTTCTGTGATCAGGATCATGTGAGACATGGGTAGGTCCTGGAAAGGCCACTGTGTGAAAAGAAGCCACTGAAGCATTCTCATGTGGAAATGTGCTAATGGGACAAGAAGAATGGCAGCTGCCATGGAGCCTAGAGCTTGGAGGACATATCTGACTTGAATCCTTTTGCTCTGCATTAGAATTAACACTTGTTGACGAATAGTGGAAACTCTTTCCTGTGGTAATCTTGCAAACATTTCTTTTGTGTTTAATTCTTCTCCTATGTATGTAATAGACTGATAGGGCAACAAGATAGATTTTTCTAAATTTACTGTGATGCCTAGTTGAGTGCATGATGTGATTGTATAATCCTGTGCCTCTAAGAGTTGATGCCTGGTGGTAGGAGTCAGGAGCCAGTTGTCTAGATTAGGGAAACACCTGGAATCCTTGACACCTCAGGTGAGCAGTGACTACTGCCATACACTTGGTGAACACCCTGGGGGGCTGAGGTGAGACCAAAGGCAGAGCTCTGAACTGGTAATGACCGGCCCCTACTCAGAAGCGAAGAAATCTTCTGGAGCTTCTGTCCATCTTGATATGGTAGTACGTGTCCTGAAGATCTATCGAGCACATCCAATTGTCCTGACCCAGAAAAGGGAAAATGGACTGCAGTGTCACCATCCGGAACTTCTCTTTTTGTACAGATTTGTTCAATCTGCTGAGATCCAGTATTGGTCTCTAGTCCCCTGTCTTTTTTGGTACTAAAAAGAATCTTGAGTAAGTTCCGGATCCTAGTTGGACTGCGGGGACGTCTTGAATGGCTCTTTTTTTCTAGCAGTCTTGAAACTTCTGTGACTGCTTGATCCCTTAGATTGGGTGGGACATCTGGGATGGGCTTTTTTGATTCTATGGGGGATTGATGGAAGGGAAATTTGTAACCTCTGGATAAAATGGATAGTACCCATCTGTCTCTTGTTATATTTTGCCAGGCTTTTGGATACAGCGAAAGTCTTCCCCCGACTGCCTCCAGAGGTGAGCAGTCGGGCAACCCTTCAGGAATGCTGGAAGGGCTTGGCAGAGAAGGTTTCTCTGTCAACCTGGTTTTGCAGTCCTCCTCTGCCACAAGGACTGCGTCTGTTATTGTTGTTAAACCCTCTGCCCTTGGGGGAAAAATCACCACGTGTATCAGGCAAGGGTCCCTGGGATTTTTGGAACCACATCTTTCCGCTCTTCTGTCCCTTGGGATAAGGTCTGGAAAGGGTGGAAAAGTGGACACCCACAGCAGAGAGAGTCTTGCTTTCCTGCTCACACCTGAGGCTCAAAGAGAAAGGAGCCATCAAAGGGAGTACTGGTGAAGAGCGCTCAAAAGGGTTCCACAAACTGACACAGCTGCATCCAAGCATGTCTCCCGAGAGCCACACCTGTCCCTGCGGCTCTGCTCACTCCATCGGCTGCATAGGAAATCAGCCTCATGGAGGAGTTGACTATGGAATTAAGAGTCGCAAGCTGAGAAGCTAATTTGGCTGGTACTCCCTTCAGCTGTAGGATCTTGAAAGGTATCTCCAAGCTCTTTCAGAAGATCCCTTTGAAGACGTGTAAAATGGCATAGATAGTTCAGGGACCTCATTGAAAAGGTCGTTGAAGCAAACATTCGCTTTCCATATCAGTCCATAGTCCGAGACTCTTTGTTTGGAGGATGAACAGATGAAGAGGTTTCTGCTAACTCTTTCTTGGTGGCTGCTGCTACCACCATGGCATCAATGGACATACCTTTGGAGAGGAATTGTTTGTCCTGAGGGGCTGTAATAAATTTGTTTGGTCGCCTTGTTGAAGGTTCCACAGAATCTGGAGCTGACCAAGACTTTCGAGCCACTACAGACATGAGTGGATTGAAAGGAGGCAATACCCAGGAGGTTGAAGGTTTGTGACCGAAAGCGTCCAGGTATACAGACTCGTCCTCGGTAGGGGCTAGGGAAGTCCAGTCCCTCCTCTGTCTAAGCATTTCAAGGATGTCCAAAAAGGAAACATCTTCAGAGGGGGACCTTGGGGACCCTTCCGATTCATCCATGTCTGTATCTGAGGTGACAGACTCAGGGGAGTCTATGTGCTTCCTCTTGCACTTCTTCCGGGGAGGCTCTTCAGAGTGATCACAGGAGGCTTCGGAAGAAGAGGGATCACCTAATGGGGTGTCCTGGGGCATAGGTTCCCTATGCTTGGGGTCTGGAGGAGGAGTAGAGGTTGGAACACACACTACAGGTGGAGGAGCCAATGGAGCTGGCAGTACAGCTGTTTTGGGGGACAGCACACTCCGCATGACCTCGAAGGCATCCCGACCTCTAGGCAGAGAAAGCTCTGGCTCCGAAGAAACAGGAGTCCTTCTCCGCGTCGAGGGTGATGGCTCCGAGGCCGATGTGGGAGCCGAGCTCACCTGCGCTGAAGCTCCGAGGGGGAGAATGGGGTCGGACAAGGGTCCGATGCCACTCCCCCCTCGGAGCCAACGAGAGAGCCCTGGTGCCCAGATCCCTCGATAAAAGGTACAACTGAGGTAATTGGAGCCAAGGTCAGAACAGAAGGAGAGATGATGATCGGCGCCAACGGTTCTACTACCTGCAGATCCATGGTCTCCGGCTCCAAGCTAAATGTAGTCAGAGGAGGAATGGAAATAGAGGCGGTTGGAGTCGATACCTGTTGAGGTGGGCTGGATAGTAATTTTGCCAGTGCCTGTGACTTAAGCAACCTACTTACTACTCTCTCCACATCATGATCTGATAATCTAGAGGATCGAGAGGAGTGGGAAGAATGATGGCTACGTTCACTCTGTAACAAGGGTGACTGAGGTGCCAAGTGGATAGACTCCAAGGACGGAGACCTCAGTCTCTTATGGCTCCAAGATGGCTCTGAAATAGCAGATGGAGCCAGCAGAGGAGTTGCCTTGTCAGTGCTAGCTGGCACCAACATACTTGGTTGGTCAAGTAAAGGAGTCGGATCCAAAGGTGGAGCCAACGGCTTGACAGACTTAGGGGATTTTGCTGGCTGAGTACTCTTAACTGGAGAATCCTGAGGCTTCAATAATCCCCAAAGGATTAATTTGTTTTTGCACTCCTGCAGGACCCTTGGACTAAAAGCGTGACATATAGAACAGGAGTCCTGCAGGTGAACAGCACCCAAACAATATACACAACTAGTGTGCCCATCTGTCAGACATTTTTGAAGCCAGATACCTTGGTATCTTTAGACATTTTCCTAACAACAACCACAACAACAATAAGAAAATGCTATACTACAAAACTAAGAAACAAACAGTCTTTTTTTTTTTTTACAGTTAAGGAACAGAAAGGAGAGCCTCTAATTTAAACGGCTGTCCTAAGGGGGGGGGGGGGGGACTCTCTATTTTAAATGAGTTCGGGAGAAACAGAAGGCCTGTGAGTTATGGGGCGATGGCCAACAAAACTACAACACACAAGAAAGCGATAAGGGATAAAGTAATATATCTAGACAAAAATCTGATATAAAACTTGACAAATTTTTAAGAATAAACAACAATATAATAATAGAAAAAAACTATACTAAGCCTGAGCCAGTAATGAAGCAACCTCGCAGCTGAAGCGGCAAACGAGATCTGGGTAGCTGACACTGGGCATTCTGGGATAAGGGGTAGCCTTGAGCCAGTAAAAAGGTCTCGAGCTATAGAAGATGGCTGAGTTGGAGCCAAGGATCGGCTCCGAACCCAAACAGCAAGAACAAAGGCGAGATGGACAACGTAACATCTGAGTGTTACCTGACATTTGTCACATACATGGAATGTTCTGACATGACCCTCTGCATGTCCCTCAGGGATTTTGTGTCCCAGGACAGCCACCGTGTTGTAGTCACATTTGCCCTGGGAAAGGATATTTATGGACTTTGTAATGTTGGAGACCCTGGCAATCAAAAGGCAGTTGACTGCAACCCAGTCATTGTCCAATCATATGACTGGAAAATTTGTATTCCTAACAACTGAGTCACCAATCATTAGGACTTTATTTTGCTCATAGACTGCTTAGGAGCATGTGACTGGGAGAAATCTGACTCTTGGCGGCTTAATGCTGCAGGTGTCCACAGAGGACCTTAGTTTGAGAATTTCCACTACTACGTACTCTTACTAGTTCCAACAGGCTTTGACACAGATTGTTTAATGACTTCAACATTTGCTATTTTAAGGAGGTTGAATATAAACTTTCTTAAAAACAGCAGCTAACTTAGGAAATGCATTTTGGAGAAAGGAAGCTGCTTATTTTTTTTCTTATGGAAAAGCATAGTACAATGCACGAGTAGATGAAACTGATAGATGACACTAGATAGGACTTCAGCAGATGCAAAGATGTTTCATTTTTTCATTAAATGGTACCTTACAATATCAGTATAAGACAAATCAGTAGTAAGGAAAGAAATATCTTGAGCACCAAACAATGTACTTTTTCATTTTTATATATTAAGCAACATTAAGTTGTATCATGTGATATGAAACAAAACTATCCTAGATTAAGTCAGAAGTTGACTAGAATTCCTTAAGCATAGAAAAAAACTACTCACATTTTTTTCAGTAAATACTATCATGTAATATAATGTAATACATTGTGGTATGAATAAACACAATGTGATTTTAAGCAACTGAATAAAATAATATTTTGAATTTATAAAAATAATGCAATGATCACAGCCACATATTTGCACATTACCTACATGAATAACCAAGAAGAGAAGAGTAAGAAAGACTCAACTCACAATCTAACCAAAGCTTTGCAAGGTGCTAAGGCATATACAATTAACGGACTGTGCACCTAGAGAACACATTAAACCAATTAACAGTTTTCCTGTCCTTTTTTCTATAGAGAGAGAATGTATCTATATGTTTTAAACATGCTATCAAAATATTCATGTAGAGCTATTCTAAAAAAACTAAAGTAAATGCAGCTTCTGTACTGATGGCTAGATACCTTTCAAATACAATGTGGGCCATAACTAAAATACAATTTCTGAATCCAGAATTTACAAGATAAATTGACAGCCATTTTTTATAAACATAATTTCTAAGAAACCAAGGTACACATAAAATAAGCAATAACTGTTTCATATAAAAGCATGCCAAATCTTTAGGTGGAATGAATGAATGTGATATCTTTATTATGAACAATCTATCTAGAAGAAACCAAAAAGAAAGTTAGCCTGCCAATTGCTGCTACATGAACAGATGCATACTCCTACAAGTAAACTGTCACCCCCCCCCCAAAAAAAACAGTAACAAAGAAAATTAATACTTTCACAATCAGAATAAAAGTGTAATAGGCAGGAAAATTTGAATGCTAAAATATTTGTTTTACTTTTGTAAGGAAAAGACATGGGTAGAATGCTGGTGTAATCAAACCTCAAGCCTACAAATTCCTAAATAGGTAGCTGAGCCATGTTAGCTGAAGCAGAAAAGGTTTATTATGCTAGCTTTTCATAGTCTATCTTGGTAAGAGAGGAGATTAGATTTGCCCCTGAGTAGGAATGCACTTTACTTTGAAAATTTCAGGATTTCTTGCACTTAAAGCCTGCAAAGTTCTTTCATTGGAGCCTGTAACTCAGAATGAACGTCTAAAACAAGCTGTAGAAGACTTACTTCTGTACCTTGGTCAGTAGTTTGTCTGTACTTGTTTCAGTTTGATCTTTAGGTAAATGCTTCCTATGTTTTACAAGGACTGATTTTTTTTGCTTGTTGGTGGGACTCTGCAATAAAAATGTGCCAACCTCAAGTAATGAAAGAACTAATGAAGAACTCGCAGAAACCATGGTTTAGAAATTTTCTTAATGATTCTGTTCAGCTGTTGCATAGGTTTTTTATCTTTCTCTGATTTCTCTATTTGAACCCAGAATGTATTCCCTGGTGATGACAGTTGCTTTTCTGTCAAAAATTAAGTCACAGATTTTTTTTTGGCCTTTTGATCATGGTGGTCTCCTTGAACTGTATTGTTATATGTATGCCTGTCTTACAGATACTATGTATACATATCACACACACACACACACACACACACACACACACACACACACACACACACATATATAGATAGATAAATGTGTGCAGTGATAACTCATATAACACTTGTATATTGCATGGAGAAACAGTGGTGTTTTCCACTGTTGGTACAGCTTGTCGAATTCTGTAACAGTCGAAGTTCATTACATTGACCTTTACATATAAAGTTCAAGACTATGTATTTCTTTTTAAGAGTAACCACACCTAACTGATGAGAATCCCAGGAAATGAACTGCTGACAAGTATCACTTTTGTTGTATTATTTATTTATTTATTTATTTATTTTTGCTATCTTAGGTATACCAGCAAATGTAAGGGACTATCTCAAATATAATTGTATGAACAGAAACAAGATAAATCATATTTCACATACATACCTTAACATATGGATAAGATAAAAAAAAATCCCAACAAGAAAAAAATACCAACTGTGACTGTTCCTTCCCATCCTGCATATATCCCATGCTTTTCAAAATTCTTCTATTCACTACACGCTGTCACATTTTCTGGTAGGTTATGTCACATACAATGTGAAAATAACTGCTTCATTAACACAGTCTAAATTTTCTACCTTCCAGCTGCCTCTTATACCTTCTGTTCTTCCTTATTAAAAACACACTTTCAATTAACCCACTAATGATGCTGCAAATGCAATAAATTTCCACCTCCATCTTTCTTTCAAACTGTACAAGCCCCATCCAGCAGAGAATTGCAGTGTCTGCTTCTGCACACGCCAACAACTTGCACTCTTTATGTAAGTATATTCCTCAGAACTGCAGACAGTTTTCCATGTGATCCTCATTATTACCCTGTGCAGAAGAAAAATGGCATTTTTCTACAAAGACAACCCTTCTCTCTGCAGTTCAGAACTACAAGATTTCATTATAGCCTGTTCACAATGTGTTACATGAATGAGTGTAGATGTGAGGATCATTTCCAGATTATCTTCCTCCTCTTTCTTCTTAATATACTTCCCTAGTCTGTCCTTTAAAGGTTCATAGGTGTGTACTAGGCTAATGGCCCTGGAGCCTTTACAAGCCTAGCCCACAGGATTACCCTGGCATCGTGCCACGTGACCTTAGTTCCCAGTGCCTCTGTCGAGTAGAGCCACTAGAGTGATCTCTGGAGTGAATTTTCTATTTCCCATCCACTCGTCAAGATTTCTCTTGAAGAGTGCCAGTAAGGTGCTCTGTTTGAGACATGTATGGGAAGTCTATTCCATAGAATGGGCAGTCTCTGAGTTATGAACCTGTCCCTCCAGCGCGTTCCATTGATTGTGGTAATGAGGTTGAGGTCTTTGCAGTGTGTGGTGCGCAGGGATTGGGATTTCCTTGGATGTAGCATTTCTAACAGAGCTGGGTCAGACATGGGTTTATAAGTTAAGCAGAGTTCGCCTCTAAATAGGCGATATGAGACAGAGAACAGTTGGAGTATTTTAAGTCTGTCCATATTTAACAAGTGTTTAAGGCCTAGGATCCTCTTTGTGAGGTACATTTGCGGCCTCTCCAGTTGTTGCAGGTGTTTAATGAGGTTCATACCAAATGGGGCACTGTACTCGATGACTGGCCTAATGAGGGAAGAGTAGAGGGAGACAATGACCTCTTTCTTCCTGGAAGCAAAACCCTTAGTAATGGGATGTGCCACATAGAAGGACTTTTTGACCACAGTGGAAATGTGGTGGTCAAAAGAGAGGTTGCTGTCAACCTGTGTTCCCAGATCTCTCATAATGCCTTCTGTGTTCAGTGGACTACCATCGATTTGGTAATTCATGGGAACAGGGTTTTTCCCAAAGGGGATGATGACACATTTTTTGACACTGAGTTTAAGGCCACGGTTCTGACACCAGCTGCTGGTCTCAGTGAGGCCTTTGTGTAGGATGTCAACATCACTTGGGGAGTTAATAATAGCTCCCAACTTGCAATTGTCTGTGAACTTTGTCAGCCAGATTCCTTGTGTTGGTCTGGACTTCAGAGAAGTAGATTCCAAACAGGAGAGGACCCAGGACCAAACCCTGTGGGACTCCACTCGTGACCAGTCAGCAGTCTGACTTGGAGTCAGCTACTTTCATACTGTGGGTTCTATCTGTGAGCCAGTTTGCAACCCACCTAGTGATATAGGGGTTGATGCCTAGCTTAGTGCATCTTTCTATGATTCCTTAGTGGGGAATGGTATCAAAGGTCTTGGTCAGATTAAGGTAAACTGTATGAACCACCTTGCCTTCATCCACAGCTCTGGTGACTGACTCAAAAAAGTTGATTAAGTTGAGCAAGCATGATCTACCCTTCACTAAACCAAACTGTGTGGGATCCAGAGTTTGGAAATTCCCTGTATCCTTGTTTATTAGGTCCATGATGATGCGTTCCATAGCTTTGCATATCAGACTTGTCAGGCTAATGGGGAGATAGGTCCCAGGATCTGTAGTCACTCCTCCTTTGAGGATAGGGATGACTGAAGCAGTGCACCATTTGGTAGGGACAAAGCCTAAGGTGAGGCTGTGACTGAACAGGGCACACACGTGAGGTGCCAGTTCACTCTGTAGTTCATGTAGAACACAGCCAGAGATATTGTCAGGTCCCACAGAAGCTGTATTCTTGGCCTTGGACAGTGCTGTTTTAACCTGTGCAGCAGTAATATAGGGTGCCTGGCAAACTACTGGTATTGTGATTGGTCCTTTGGTGGGGGAGAGAGGGGTAAAGTTGGCACTGAATCTGTTGGCCAATATATTGGCAATATCTGTTGGCTCGGTATAGGAGGCACCATTGTGCAGTAGCTCAGAGCAAATCTGGGTATTGCCGTGGAGATTCTTTATATAACTATAGAAGGCCTTGCAGTTGGCCTTACTATCTGCTGCAATTATGTTTTCATAGCTAGCTTTAGAGGATTTGATGAGGGATCTCAACTTTTTGTTGAGGCTAATAAGGAAGTTTTTCCAGTCCTGGTACTTCACCTTATTCCACATCAGTTTCCTCCTTCTGTTGTAAAGCTTGTTTATGGCAGCGGACCACCAGATTGGCTTCCTTTTTTTGGGTGGAGAGCATCTTGGTTCTACTGTGTATGGCAAGATCCATGCATTTGTGTACATGTTCGTACAGTGCACTGCTGTATGATTTGGCGGTCATGCAACTATTCTCCATTTGCATGGGTACCGTGAAGTTAGCAACCTCTGTTTTTGGGAGCCCAAAGTTAGCTTTGGAGAAGTTTTTCTTGGTGGTTACCTTTGCAGGGGGGTGGGAGGGATGTGGATTTCCAAAGTGATTAATTTGTGGTCAGATCTAACCAGGGAGGAGTTGACTATTGGTGTAGAGCAATGGATGCCCATGTTAGTAATGACCAGGTCAAGGATGTTGCTACCTCTAGTGGGGGGTAAGAACGAGCTGGTACAGGGTGCTGGAATTAACAAATTCCAGGAAACATTGGGCAAGTGTATTGGTACACGAGTATTTTTCCTAGTTAATGGAGGGGTGGCTGAAGTCACACAGTACGATTGTTAGGTTGGACCCTAATATTCTCTAGGGTGCTTAGGAATGTGGATTGTAAGTTTTGGGACATGGTTGGGGACCTATAGCAGGCTATGACCTGAATCATTGTCTTACCCAATGTTAGCTGCATCTAAAGTATCTCTGATGTGTTATGTTGATCTACCAGTCTGGAGGTGTGCGTATCCTTTATGAATAAGGAAACACCACTGCCTTTGGATCTCTGGTCCAAGTTCTGTGGCCGAAAGCTGTGGAATGAGTTATAGCCTGGTAGTGCAGGGGTGCTTTCTACTGCCTTGAACCAGGTCTCTGTTACAGCACAAATGTCGATGTTCTCCATTTTAAGGAGTGCTTTGAGTGAGTGCATTTTGAGATTTAGACTTCTAGCGTTGAGCAGCATGACCCTCAGATTGCATTTGTTTGCAGCTGTTATGGTGGTAATTTTGTCTTTGGAACACCACCTAAAAAAGGCACTATAGATGGTGGCAAAAGCCTTAGCCAGTATCCGGAAACTCAGGGGTGACAGATGCAGCCCATCTCTGACAAAGCATCGAGGTCTATCAATCATGTCATCCAGGCAGACAGATACTGGATCCCCTTAGAATGACACCAGAAACATAGCCAATTGTTGAAATCAATCATTTACTGCTTGTACTGTGGTATCACTCTGGGTGATGGTAGGATGCTGCTCAGGGCTAGGGTCATACCCACCTGGGCTACATAATCCAAGAGCTCCTCCATGTCTCTTTTCATGTAGTCCAGGTAGATGCATCTCAGGTCATTCACACCCACATGTACAATGACAGAGTCATATTTGTACATGCTGTTGAGCGACGTGAGTGCATGCGTTATGTGGCGGATCCTGGCACCTAACAGGCAGATGACTGTTACGTTCTGATTATTCAACCTAATGAGTGGGACATCAGTGTGCCTCATTATCAACTAGTATGTTGGGCATGCTGTTTTGCCTTAGGGACTTTGGTTGAGTGGCACACTGTTAAGGAGAGTTATGTGTCTTATGATTAGTGTTGTGTTGTGGTGGTCGAGTGAGTTTCTGCCTTGGAGGTCTCTTGTCTTTCGGTAGATTTTAATTGAAAGCCTCCATGAAGGTGGGTGTGTGGTTTGCGTTTTTATGTGAAGGCAGTGCTGGTGTGTGTTCTCAAGGGCTGTGTGTTCCATGTGGTGTGGTGCAAGTGTTCACCTTTTCCTCTTGTCCAGCTAATCCGGTCTTGGCTGGAGAGTGCGTGACTTCCAATTTGGATAAGTGCATCTCTCGCAATTCTGAGTGTTGGGAGGTAAGAGGAGAGGGTTGTCAATGTACAAGAGGCAGTTGCTACATTGCCTCAGGATGCCCAAGATCACTAGGTAAATAGGAGAAAGCACAGGGAACTGACCTTTAGACATGCTTGGAGGGGTGGGCATTACTAATAAGTATGGGAGCTGTTTCCTTGTAGAATGTTTAGTGCTGGTAGCACTTTTGTGTGCTACAATAACTGCTACAAGAAGTCTGTTAAAGTGCTAGACTAATAAACTAGTAAAAGTGCAGGAGAGGGAGAACTATCAGATCTAAGAGAAAAATTGAGGAGCAGACTTTGGCACCACTCAGAAGCTACAAACAGTCCTGGATACAGCAAATCTGTATCTGGACTAGACTAGTTAAAGGAAAAGCAGGAAACAAGCGCAAATGCGAGCTTTTAAACCAGAAAGTTGAAAGACATGAAAAAACTTCCCAAACGGCTAATAAACTACAATTTCTGGGCCAGAAACCACTCCTCTTGTGGTAGATAGGCTACCTAGTGCTTACCACTCCCTCCAATATGCTAGAAGGCTTCTCTCCAACACAAAAAGGCTTGGGGGGCTCAGAAGCTTACAAACAGTCCCGGATACAGAAAATCTGTACCTGGACTAGACTAGTTACAGGAAAAGTGGGAAACAAGCGCAAAAGCGGGCTTTTAAACCACAAAGTTGAAAGAGATGGAAGAACTGCCCAAGCAACCAATAAACTACAATTTCTGGGCGAGAAACCACTCTCCTTGTGGTAGATAGGCTACCTACTGCTTACCACTCCCACTGATAAGCTAGAAGGCTTCCCTCCATCACAGAAAGTCTTGGGGGGCTTAGAAGCTTACAAACAGTCCTGGATACAGCAAATCTATACCTGGACTAGACTAGTCTAGTTACAGGTAAGGCAGGAAACAAGCTTAGAATTTCTTTTTTTTTTTTTTTTTTACAGAAAAGCAGCTAAGACAGCACAAAACAATTCAAGTGTAGTGCAAGCTAGCACACTTGAGTGTAGCAATATTAAAGCAAACAGTTTAAATAAATGCTATTTATTCAAACTGTATTCTGAACCGAATTCAATTGTTTTATTCAACTCTGAACAGTTAAAATGTGCCAAAAAATACACTTATTAGCTGAGAAACACCCTCAGTCAGAACACAAGGAGATTCTAGCAAAGTTTTTTTTTAATCTCAATATTATTCCTTCCTCCATTTTGCACAGATTTGTACATTTTTGCTTTAAGTAATAAAATTAACAAATTTGGCAGTTACTGCAGAGGGCAACATCTCTCTGTGCCATGGCTATAAGATTTTATTCCTTCGACCTTCATTTAATAACTGTGTGATTCTGAGCAATTCATGGGACAACTGTGTCCAGTGGGCTTACCCAAACAACAAACAGATAATAAATGCCATTTATCTGCAGCCACATATGTTTTACTGATTGTCACTGAAAGCTAGTTTCCCACATCATACACTATTCCATTTTGATGTTAGTAGCACACACAGAGATCATATTTTCTTGTCTGCTTGTTATAACAGAAAAGAAAATGCTAAATGATATGTCTTTAGTATGGAGCCTTTAGTACTGCTCTCATCTCTAGGACATTGATATGCAGGTGTGTCACTTGATCGGTTCATGTGCCTTGGGCTGTCCTTCCCTGAAAATGCCCCCCACTATCAGGGAAGCATCCATGGTCACTGTGGCTGCTGGTGGGAGGTAAAACAAAGGAACGACCTATCGTGACACGAAGTGAGGTCAACCACCACTGAAGATCCTTTTTGCAAGAGTTTGTTATCATTATCAGGTGAGACATGGGGAGCTCTTGGTAAAACCATTGAGTGAACAACAGTCACTGCAGTATCTGCATGTGCATGTGACCCAGCGGTATGGCCAGAATTGCTGCTGCCATCATACCTAACAATTTTAGGTCTTCTGATGCTGGAGCCTTGTTTTTGGATATCAGATTGCGGACCTGCTTATGGAAAAGTAAGACTCTTTCTACTGGAAGTCTTAGTGTAGTGGTGGTGGTGTCCAGTTTGGTTCCGATAAAAATGGTATGTTGCAATGGCAACAAGGCAGATTTTTCTGAGTTTATTGTAATGCCCAGCTGGCTGCAGAGTGACAGAGTGGAGTCCCTGGCTTGAATGAGTTGATGCCTGGTGGTGGCGGTGAGGAGCCAATTGTTTAGGTACGGAAACACCTGGAATCCTAAACGTCTCAGGTGAGCCATGACCACTGCCATACATTTAGTGAACACTCTGGGGGCTGTAGTGAGATCAAAGGGCAGGGCCCAAAATTGGTAATGACTGGCTCCAAGCCAGAGGTGCAGATGATCCCTGGATGGTCTGGCCATTTTTATGTGGTAGTACGCATCCTGGAAATCTATCAAACACATCCAATTGTCTTTTGCTAAAAAGGGAAGTATTGACTGACATATGACCATCCGAAACTTCTCTTTCTTGACAGATTTGTTTAGCCTGCTGAGGTTCAATATAGGTCTCCAGTCCTCCGTCTTTTTTTGGAACTAGAAGGAATCGTAAGTTCCAGATCCTATCTGGTCGGCTGGGACTGGTTGGATAACTCTTTTTCTTAGCAATGTTTGGACCTCCACTGTTGCCTGCTCTCTGTAACTGGGTGGAATGTCCGTGAGTTTCCTTGTCGGTGGAGGGGGTGTGGCGAAAGGAATGAAGTAACCTCTGGAAATGATAGTTTGTACCCAGTTGTCATTTATTTTGAACCAGGTGTCTGGATACAAAGATAAGCAACCCTCAACTTTCTCCAGAGTAGGACAGTCAGGCCTCCTTTCAGAAGCGCTGGTAAGGCTTCCCAAAGAAGTGATCTCTGTCACCCTGGTTTTGCGCTCCCCCCCCCCCTGCCATGAGGGTAGCATCTTCCATTATTGCCCCCTCCTCTGCCCCTGGAGGGGGGTTCAGCATGTGTGTCCTGAAAGGCTCCTTGGGTTTTTCAGAACCACTCACCTTTGACCCTTGGGGTAGGGTCTGGTAGGTGTGGAAAAATGGACTCTGACAGCAGGCAGATTCTTTCCTTCCTGCTCACACCTGGTCAAAGTTTCCTTAACTTTGAGCCTGAAAAGGGACGAGCCATCAAAAGGGGTATTCACAAAGGATGACTTGAAGGGCTCCGTGAAGAAACACAAGCGCATCCAGGAGTGTCTTCTAAGAGCAATTTCTGTACCTGCTGCCTTGCTCGTTCCATCAGCTGCATCTGAAATGAGATGCATGGGCAAGTTAGCAATGGAGTTGAGGGTAGCAAGCTGGGAGGCAACTTTGTCTGAAGCTCCTGCAGCTACTGTACCCTGAAGAGTATTTCCCAGCTCTTTAAGGAGATCTCTTTGCAGTTTCATGAAATGGGTTAGGTAGTTAAGTGAACAGAGTGCAAAGGTCGCTGAACTATAAGTGCACTTCCCATATCTATCCATGATCCTGAAATCTCTGTTAAGAGGATGGATAGAAGCGGAAGTTTCGGAAATTTCCTTTTTGGTGGCTGCTGCCATCACCATGACATGAACTGGCACACCCTTGGTCAGAAAGGATTTGTCTTGGGGAGCAGAGATAAATTTATTAGGCCTCCTAGGGACAGGCTCCATGGTGTCCGGAGACTCCCACACCCTCCAACAGACCAGCTGCATAAGCTCATTGAAGGGCGGAGACACCCAAGAGGTGGAGGGCTGACACCCAAAAGCCTTCAAGAGAACCGACTCATCTTCAGTAGGGTTTGTGGACTGCCAGTCACCCCTCTGCCTAAGGATTTCTAGTATCTCAGCAAATGAGATATCCTCAGAGGGGGATGGTGGGGACTCTTCTGATTCATCCAAGTCAGTATCAGATGTCAGGGACTCCTGTGGGGAGACTAGATGTTTCCTCTTACAAACTCTCTTCCTGGGAACCTCATCAGTGGGAGCTTCTGGTGAGGTTTCAGAACAGCATGGCACACCCAATGAGGCTTCCTGAGGCTCTGGATTTCTAAACTAGGCCAGGATCTGTGAAGCAGAAGCAGACACAGGCACTTTAGGGCAGGAAGAAGCCAGACCTGAGGTTGAGGATGTCTCAGGAGACATAACTCTCCTCATGCGAAGAGAACGATTGATCCGAGGAAACCGTTGATACACCCAGCACTGGGACAGTGGGCTCTGAGCCAGAGGTAGGAGCCGAGCTCATCCGAGCTGAAGCCCCAAGAGGCAGAGTCGGAACAGACAAGTTGGTCCGACTATCCTCCCCATACCTGACCAGAGAGTGTAGTCTCCTAGAGTCCTCGATAGACACCGAGGACGTCAGAGTAAACGGAGCCGAAGACACTGGAGCAGGCGTTGGCTCTGAAGGCACCACGATCAAGTCTGACTCCTCCAGCTCCAAAGGACTGGTATGGCTCGGAGGAGGAAGAGTTGTATCTGGCATAAGGGTCTTTGGCTCTGAAGCCGCTTGGGTTGGAGCTGATAAAAATTTTGCAAAGGCTGGTGCCTGTAAAAGCTTCTGCACCACATGATCCACATCCAAATCAGAAAGGCTAATGGAAGACCAAGATGAATGGATCGATGGTGGTACTGACTGTAACAACGGAGATTGGAATTTCGGATACTGGTTCCAAAACTGGGGACCGGCTCAGAAAAGATAAGACAGTCGGCTCCGAGACCTGTGGAGCCGATGTCATAGACTTTTTAGATTTTTTTGATTTAATGGAAGTCTTGGAAGACTTTGAGGACTTACTGGATCCATCCTGGTCACTCAAAGCCTCCTGGAAAGAAGGTTTCAGTAAACCCCTCTCAATAAGTTTCCTCTTTTTCTCTTGGAGAATACAAGAAGAAAAGGAATGGCATATGGAGCAGGTTTCTTACAAGTGTAATGCTCCTAAACAATAAACGCAGTTGACATGACTGTCAATGACAGACATCTTCTGCCCACATTTAGAGCATTTTTTAAACCCAGGGTGTTTTTGTGCTTATCATCAGCCACTGATAAAAAATAGGCACACCCAACAACTATAAACTATAACAATAAGCCTTCCAAAAATACAGGATAAATATAAAAGACACAAGCCTTCTAAACTATGACTGACAGGTCACACACACATACACACACACACACACACACACACACACACACACACACTATTTATCTAAGCAGATAATATATCAAGTTGTGACAGAAAGTCACTATTTAAATGCAAACAACAAAGCTATTTACTACTGATAACAGACTAACCTTAACTCTAATAATCTTAAAGCTTGTGACAGAAGGTTACTATCTAAACAGTATTTAAACACTAAAGTTTAACTAGGCCTAAGAAAAACAAGGCCATATATTAATATATGAAAAAGCACACCAAAGGAAAGGAAAACTACACAGAAAGCTATAAGAGCTTAACTAACTAACTACAACTACTTTTTACAAAAAAAAATCAATAATATTGAAAATATTGAAAAGAAAGGTTTTTACTGGTTCGAGCTAGTGAGAACCTCTGATCTGTTGCAGCGGCAAACTAGATCTGAGGTAACTCTAAGTGCATCGTGGGATAGGGACTTGGCCTCGAGCTTTGTAGTAGGCCGACTCAGAGCTGAGGATCAGCTCCGAACCCATCTATAAGAATGAACGGTGAGATAGAACAACTTCACATCAGGGGTTTTCATATTTATGTGAGAGAATCCAGTGGCAGCCACCCACAACATCTAGCCACTTTACTGACTCAGATGTCTAACTTTGATCAAGACAGATCGCCTTTTGTGAAATTAAACCCTAGAAAAAGGACTCTACATCAACCTCCACTGCACACTGCATCTGCTTCACCCCCAGTGCCTCTCCCATGTTTCTCCCCATACTGGCCCCAAAGCATCCAAGAATAGTTATTTCTTGCTTTTTACACTTGGTATTACACTTCATCATTCCTCATTCTCTTTAACACATCCTAAATGGCCATGACTGCACTGCACTAACTGTGGAGAAAGTAACTGAATTAAGCCCTTAGGTCTCTGGCCCATTAGACCACCAGAAGTCATACAGTTCTATAAGCTCTGTGGTGCATTTTTGAACTTGTTTTCCTACCTTTTGATCCAATGATGGCCTGAACAAAGATCATGAGTAAGGAAAGAAATTTAGTCATTTTTTCTTTTACTTTCAAGGAAGGAATAAATTGTATTAAAAGCTTACAACAGCAGTTCCCAACAAAAATAAAATTTGAAAACAAATGCTTGCTAGACTACACTAGTCATATCTGGGAGTACTGCCTGCCCGTGCCCCCCCCCCCCAGTTTTGTATATCTCGCTGATGTTAGACTAATAAGAAAGTGAAAGAACAAATGGCCACAGTAATCTATTTCAACTGCCATCAGATGTAAGTATATGCAGTACGACTCTTTACTCCTACCCACAAATGGCAGCCACCTACATATACATCAGATGTGTTCTGATTTATAGGACACAGACATTCCATTGTCCCCAGAAAAGACATGATAATCTTCGATGTTCACTTTTGAGATTTGACTGTGAGGAAAGTTAAATAAATAATGACTACACTTTCAATATCACCCACACACGTTTATAGAGACTATCTGTGCACAACTCTAAACAGGATTGGTTTTAGACTAGGTGCCCCCCCCCCATGTAGCTTTTGTCAAAATCCCCTTACTCAGGTAAGGGTCTGTGAAGAAAACCAGAGACCCTAGATAAAGCCCACATAGACAAAGGGACGACATGCAGACTCCACACAGAAGGAATCTCAGAGAAGAATACAACCAAAGAACCAGCTGCTCAGAGATAGCAATGCTCACTGTGCCAGTACTCAAAAGCACAGATCTTCTCCAGACTGCTGCAAACAGCCACCTATTCTATACATGCTGATGTCTGACTATGATGGAAAGAGAAATATGTTATAGCCAAATTACTTTTAAATACACTGCAACCCCTCCACACACAACCATTTTCATACAAACACAGCCTCCATACTCAAAGTACAGCTTACTATCTGTGATTACCTTAGATGTCTGTTTTAAAAATGGCCACATTAAAGTATTCCTACTGGCTTCATATAGATGCACTAGTGCTGCAAAGCAGAATAATGAATGTTTAACATGAGCAAATAGCAAGGTCAGACATTTTTTTACTCAGATATATTTTTATTTTTTAAAAGTCAAAGATCATACAAACAATGTACAAATATAATAAACTATATATGATTTAATCATTTGTTCCTACCAACCTGTCTTAACCTTATATCTTGACATAAGTAGCTATGTTCAAAGCCTAGGTTTTGTTGTCAAGATGTAACAAATTTGTATGTTCTTATGTATAGTACATTTTGTTTAGTTTATACTTTATTGATTATTGTAGTGGGTGCATGAAAATTTACTGTTACTCATGGAGCTTTTCTCCCCAAGCCTCTGCTGAAAAAGCACCTGTGTCCAGTCGGACTTTCCCTGTAAACAAATGTTAAATAAATAAATAATACATTGTGTCCATAACAATCCATACATTTAAAGGGAAATCATTCAATATTTCTGCAATAAAGATTTCAATTTCTCCCAAGCAATTTGCTTATGTGTCAGATTTTTTTGTTCTCAGTTTTATAGTGGAAATTTCTCTAACACAAACAAGTTTTGCTAAATAAACAAATGCACTGCTAAATGTGAGTGTGTGTTCTGATTTCTATTTTTTTGTAACCACTTTTCTTGCTATCACTAGTACTGACCATAATATATGCATTTGATTTTTGGGTATAATTTCAGGAACAAACACATTAAACAATATGAGTGAGTCAGAAATTGTACAATTGTCATTCCAAGTAGCTTTACAGAAGTATCCAAAATCATTCCAAAAAGCAGCTACCATTCTATAATTTACAATCATATGCAACCAGTCAGCATCAGACTGATTGCATCTCCAACATTTCATGTCTTCTTTTTTGTATATTTTGCAATTTTATTGGGAGTTAAAAAGTCCCTACGCAGGAACTTCCAAGTAGAGATTTTCCAACAGGGACAAGCTGAGTTTTTTCCTGTTAATTTCAAATAAAGCCTTTTATTACTTAATGCAAATTCTTTGTTGCTTATTTTTGTTGAATATTTCCAGTAAGAGACATGTGTAAAGGTAAAATCTGTTCTGATAGATGTATATATAATGGATATAAATGAGGTACCTTCTAGGGAACCATTATTAATAGTAGAAACTATGTCTAGAATTATGGGTATGTTCTTGTCAGGTGTTTCTAATGAAATTGTAGTTCTGTGTTGAAAGAACTCTTTACAGATCTGGATATCAAGCTAGTTACAATTTTGTAGACTACATTTAGCTATTAAGTAGTGAGTTATGTGAATTTTATTTGTTGACAAGAACTGATGCCAATACATCAATTTACCCTTTTTGAAATCTAACATTTTCTTAGTATCAAAATAAATCATACATTCAATAGTAAAGGCAATTGAAAATATGGATATCATTAAATTCCTGATTAGGTGATTGGAATACATAAATCTTTTAAAATTCAATAATTTAGTTAATGAAGAAAAAGGTTGTTTTATTTTGCAAATACACTTTAATTAGCCATAGAAATAAATCTTATTTATACAAATAAAAGGTTCAAATAGTGTTTTATTGTTCTCTAGTAATATAACTCCATGTATTGACTTCCAATAAGATGTATATGAATTATTGATCCATAAAAGTACAGTGTTAATAATAACTGCATTTATATATAATTCTATGTTGAGAAATGCAATACCTACTTCTTCCTGGCTTGGAGTGTACCATTGTAGAGACAGTCTAGTTTTTTTAGGAAACCAGAGAAACTTGAGTAGGCTATTTCTTATACTTAACATTTTTAGTGAGGGGCAAGATCAGTCATTTTCATCTACAGACAGCCTCTGGACCCACCAATAAAAGACATTTTGCTGATTTTACACATTTCACATGTCTGACTGTAAAAAAAATAAACAGCCATAGATTTTCATCTACAAATAACCTCATACCCACAATTATATTAATTTGTTGACCATATATCTACTCTTTCTTTTACTAAGTTTGTACTGCATTTTAATCATGTAATAATGTTTTTGTATTATATATTATATCTTATAACATTATTTTGCATATATGGATACTACAGCAACCTTACATACAACAAAAACATCTTTTAGATTCTACTGTACATATAAATGTTACAATGGCAGTAAGTCAAGATGATTCAAGTTTTAAGCAAGGGTCATATTTGAAAAGGGTCACCAGACCAGTATACTTTCACAGTTAATGAATGAATGAATGTATAAATTAATATATGACTGTAATGCAATAAAATAACTGGCAAAGTAATTTATTTCAAACCCCTAAATATACATGTGCTGGTGCCCACCAATTACATTCACTTTGTCTGTTTACACCTCTGATTTTGACTAGATAAATGAATAAATAAATAATGATCACAGTAATGTATTGAATTTTGATATTACTGGAAGCGTGCATTTAACCCACTGAAACTCCCCTACACAGACACACAAACTCAAAGAGATATGCCCACCAAGTATGACTTGTATGACAGTACACCTCAGATGTCTGACTGCTACCAAACAAATGAATGGACAGTTAAATAATGGTCACATCAATGTTTCCAGTTCAGTGCTGTCAGACACTTCTGTCAACCTATCACAACTGTTCCTCACACACACACAGACCCATATACAGAAATGATGACCAGTTTTTATCTACTCGACTGAAGGTTTACAACTGAGAAATTAGATTTTGATCAAATGTATGAATAAGTAAATAAAGAATGACCACAACAGTGTACATCAGCTCTCTGCTATCAGGCGCATATAGTCATCCCACTCTAACTTCCTTGTGTATGTGCACATATGCAGATGTGCCCATCAACTACAGCCTTTTATTAAATACACAAAAGATTTCTTGCTTAATCAAATGCATAATTAAATACATAAACAATGACCATAGTCCAACAGTTCAGATTGTTGCTGTCAGATGCGCACAGTGCAACCCACTGCCCCCAACGCACATGTACATACACTCACAAAAAATATTAAATGTATAAAGTAAAAATAACACATATTGTGATACTATCCTACAAACTGGCTGGCAGCGGTATCATCCAGCAGAAGAAAGTGAGGGGATTACACAAAGTAGCTATTACTATGAAAATATTTCATTAAAAATACTTTTCTTCTCTGTGCTCACACTGGTACTCCTGTGTCCACTTCTTCTGGTTCCATTCAGGCTGTGTCAGGCACCAGTTACCCAAGACTAGGCTTAGCCAACAAGAAAGTGATCCTCACTACTTTGTACAGTAGCCCAGCCTGCCACACTCAAAACAGCAGGAAGACCTGTAATCTCCTTATTCTTCATTGAAGTAGGTCTAATACAGTGTCATGCTAGAAATCAGTTCAGCCAAGTGAACCAATTTCATTTTTTACAGAAATCAAAACTCTCAAGTATGCACAAAAGCATTTAAAGATATCAAGAGTCTTTGAAATGAGAAAATCTACTATTTTTATATAAAATGAAACTATCAGAAAATAACACTTTATCTGAAATAAAATATTATGTTCTTACAGTTTTGTTTTGACTGGAGGAGTTGCAGCCCAGCAGTCATGAGATACCCATGACAAACTCCTACCCTACCATATTAATCTGTTAAGTTCAAATCAGAAGATAAATTAACTAAGAAAAAAATACTTTATCACAAACTTACAGAACAGCTACATAAACCAGAAACAGCTGGAAGATATTGATGCACCTCCTTGCCCCCATAAATAAATAATTTTTAAAAATCGGTAAAGAGTCTGATAATCACTAAATTAAACCCACCAAATACTAGACAGTTATAGCCACCATTCATCTGACTGTATGCTGTAGTTTACACCATAGTGTTCTTCTAGTCTATAACAACAGAAAACATAAACTAGTTTACAAATAAAAGCCTAACTACAGTAGTGACATAAGGCGTAGTGAAAAGGGGAAACAATTTCACCTGTAATGAGATAGGGTTAAAGGTGAAGAACCAGTCAATGAAAGAGTGGCCTACATTTTCTTTAATTTCACATGCATAATAAGCATGAACTAAGACTGGGATGTGGCATGACCTCACAATTTAGTCATTACTACCACAGTTTAAGAAAACATGTCTGATGTAACAGAAAGATCAGTGAAACAAATGCTAAGACAGAATAATTGAGACAGCATTTTAAAAGAGTGTTTAAAGTTGTTTGATCTTGATTCACTGAAAGAAAAATTTTAGCAGCCTGCAAAAAAACATGCAAACAGCAGAAGGACAGTTGTACATTATAACTAATACAGTATGGTAAACACTTTAATACTACTTAACAACAAATGCTAAAACTGCTTACAGTCTAGGAAGCACCACTTTGGAGACAGCTTCTGCGAGGACAGCATCTTCGGTTTTGTACCATCTCCTTCCTGGAGAACAGAAGGTAGAAATATTAGCTTCCAAATGTAATAATTAATGCTAAATTCGGGAAGAGTTAAGAGCATCTACTACTTTATTTAAAACATAGCTTGAAGTATTACAGTGGAGCTAGACAAGACATGGTGGTGGAAGGGTACATGGCTGTTTCTGATAACAGTATTATAAACATGTATACATCATACCCAGCTGTATTATTCAGGGTATTCCATAACATTCACTGTAAATGCAGCTTGGCAAGGAACTAAAGTACTGCACTTGTAAACAGTAACATTACTTTACATTTATCATACTTTTTGTTTCTGCAAAAGGAGTTGTTTGAATTGACCATCACTTTTCCCCAACCAATGTCACATGCACTGTGTGTGACAATCAGGCACAGCACACATTTAGCATTCAAGATATGTAATATTAGAAAGATGTTGAGGAATCTAAAACTGTGCAACTGCCCTGTGTGTTATATGTTAGTGAATGAAGCATGTTTTTATGTCACTGTTCTCATTCACAAGTTATTAATGTGCCTTTGTCTTGCTATTTCAAAATCCCTAAGGTCTTGCTACCATGGGTATGTATGATGTTAGAAGCCTAAGCCTTTCTTAATCAAGCATGTAGCCCTGAGATTAATTCTTAGTAGGCATACAAGGGATGAATAGCTACATCTATGGCAAAAACATCATTTCATTCACTGTACCAGGGCACAGTTACTTCTGCTGTTGCCAAAGATCCATGGCAAGCATAAAACAAAGACACAAAAATACAATCAATAACAGCAGATATGGTGCACATATGCTATCCAGCCAGCCCTGTCATCTACTTCGTACTATTTCCACAGATTCTTCCAGACCTGGAACCCATTTTTCTCCTTGTTGCAAAAGTTCCTCATTAATATTCCAAGCCCTTTGAACAATAATCCCTAGTAATAATAACCGACTACTGATCTCTTCCTGTTGAACTATAAGGAATTTGCCAGGTTAGACATTTGTTATAACTGACCCATATCATCTACCAGTCCTTCTGAGGAAAATCTTTCAGTCTAATTACATAAAGCCTCAAGCCATATCACTTCATAGCTAACATGAAATTACTGCAGACTTAAGGTTAAACAAGACACATAATTTTTTTAAGAAAATGCCAAATCTCCATTCTTAAGAAAATGAAAAACAGACGGAGGATCAACTATTTAAGAGGCGGGGAACATCAACACTGTAAAAGTGAATATGAAAATGAGAGCAGTTTAAATTTAATAGGTTCATAGGTTCATAGGTTCATACTAGGCTATCTGCCCGAGGGCATTTACAAGCCTAGCCCATAGTTTTGTGGCTTACGCCACCCCTTTAGTATGGGGAACTACACCCATTATTTTGCTGTGCCTCTGTTGAGCAGTGACACTGAGGTAATCCCTGGGGTATATCTGCGATCTCCCATCCATTGGTCAAGATTTCTCTTGAACAAGGCCAATGCTCTGATTTTAGTCAAGAGCTTTCCAAAGAACACAGTGCATAACCATTTCACTCAAAACAATGAACATCTTTCTATGCAACATTCAGTGTTATAGAAGGTCTGTTGTAGTTGGTATCTATGCACAAACCGCACAGCATAGAAATACCTCTTCTGCACATTTTGTACTCCTCCCTCTCTAAAAGCTCTTTCATTTCACTGTGGAAATCTGCCACAATCATTACCTATCCCAAAGTACACCAAATCCTCCTCTGTGTCTTTCTTTGGCTCACTATCTTTTTCTCTTCCCAATATCAAGATTATTTGAGTCTGCTGGTGCAACACAAAATAAAGATCACATAAAAGCTTATGGGTTCCTCTCTGACCAATAGTATTGTCTATCATCCAGAAGGACTGTATTTGCAATACTTGTCATGACCAGCTCAGTACAGTAATATATAGACTGTGAAAAGATTATTGGAGCATTGCCTATTTTTATGACCAATGACACTAATTCTGTTTTTTTTCACCCACTTCTCAAACAACTGCCAATCTATATAAGCAATGTTCAGTTCCCTCTGTACAGTTTGCCACTTAACTTGAGAAATGATCAGAAATACTGTGGGTAGAAATAGCCAGGGAATTGTTATGGCTAGGCCTGTATAGGCCCTAGGGCCGATAGCCTAGTGCCAACCTATGAACCTATAAATTCCACATTATCCAAATGTTCATTGCTGTCTTATGGATGCCCAAAGATTTTGTGATGGTTGCCTTAATTTTCACCATTTCTATTAATACGTATACCCTCCAACATCTAGAACAGAAGAGTAGAAAAACCTTATGCATACTCAGCACCTTAAACTGCAAAGACTGCAATAGTCAAGGGTTTAAAAAAGATAAGAGCTAAAATTAATGCAATCAAAATTAAGGCCATGCTACATGCCACCTATGCTAAATACAAACTGCCTTCTTACCCAGCATTTCAAACTCCTCTGTTCTGAATCACTGAAAACTGTGGCCACCTTCAGTAACCTTAGACTCTGTTGTGACTCCACCACTTATTCCCACCAACTTAAAGCACAACATACATATCTTCTCCTCCCAAAAACCTTATATGACCTTTGCAAACAGGCAGTTATCTCAAGCACAGACAATGCCTTACACGCTCATCATTTCTTCAGTCAGCAGCATCTACAGATCTCAGACCCTCCTTAATAAGGTAGAACAGAAGAGTAGTTTGTGTGGATTCCAAATCAGAAGCATTGGTGTCTTTCTTTTCTCAAGTTTGGCACAATGCACATTCATGAATGATCAAGTTTACAAACAAGGCTTGTAGATGTCATAGTACTTTTTTCTTAGCTCCACCACAGCATATACCCTCACTCAACTAGACTTCTAAGAGGATCATCATCTTTATTCCTAAATTTATCATAGCTAACACAAAAACTTTCTACTTCCTACAAAACTTTTTACACAGCATGACTCGCACAATGGGACAGAATCATACATACAATATGATCCTTAACTTATTTCTCAGACTTCGACAATTCTCTTGAGGTGGATTTTAAAGCTAGAGCCTGCTGCAAATGTTTTAGTTATTCTAGCTGGTCATCCAATTCCCTAGCTTCTTCTGGGTGCATACAACTTTCTCATACCAAAAAAGCTAGTAAGCATACCTAATACCTGATACATTACTGCTTACAGTATACATTTCTTACCCTAATTAAGATCAGTCTCTCAAATTCTCTTACTATTTAACACTGACTGCTTAGAAAACTATGTATTCTGTTTGAGTTTTCTAAATATCACTTCCCTACATTTTTGCATTTTATCCTGGACCAATTTTGAAATGGTCAGATATGGCTCAGCCAACATACCGGACTCCCAGACATAACAGATTAATTGAATAGTACCTACTTCATAAATATAATACTTTTCCAGTACTTTGCAAATGCATTTGCTGTACTTTAAGGTTTTGAATACAACTCCTCCATTTCCTGTACAAAGTGAATACTCTGTTTCTTCTCTATCCCTGTCTGAAAAGGTGTGCTATCATTGCTGACTCTTATGAACTTATATCAAACTCTTAATGATATAATGAATATATGGCCTTCAGAATTTGAAAAACTATTAAAACATTTTCATAAAAACCACAAGCAGTGAGACAACAGTCTTGTTCTTCTGCTTATGATACACCATCTTGTGTGCCTCAGGTGCTCTGCAGGCTATGTGTACAATAGCAGCATGCTTATACTTTTGACAGACTCATCAGGTTATTCACTAAGCATATTCAAGCTAATTCTTTTTACAGCTCTAAGTATTAATGGCCATATCTGTTAATTCAGTGACTTGGGTTTAGAAAAAGACAAAGATTAGTATGTATGCGGGTTTGTCTTTGTATGACATGAGTGAAGTGAGATGGAGATTAGGGCTGCCTTTCTTCCTACAGAAATGGTACATCTTAAAGTACTGATGAGACAGCACTTTAAGACAGGCTGGAAGCTCCATCACTTCAGTACCATCCAACAGTGACAGAATGAGGCAAACATATCACAAGGTGGATGGCAACTTACATACATGCAGAAAAACATCTTCAGTATTAAAAGTGCTGAACTCATGTGCAGGAAAAGGCTTTGCCAATGAATGATCTACCAGGCCACCATCTACCCAATATGAAAGAAAGTAAATATGTTTGAATAGAAGCCTACAGGGGGAATAATCCCCTATTACATACTCTTGGGGAGACAACCAAGCTCAAGAGGAAACTATAAATTTATAGCTCAGCAGGAATTTTGGGTCCACTTTTCAAGCAGAAGGAACTGGAAATGATGGCAAGAAAGACCCAAAATTCAGGTGAGCAGGAAATTCCTGAAAAATTCTGAGTTATTTCTTCCACACTACACTTCCAGAACTCACTTCCTTTTCTTTCCCCCTCTCTAGTCTTAGAAAATCAGTCTGAGTTACCAACTCACACTTGCCCACAAACTAATAAACCAACCACTAAAAGTCCCATCCCTCCAGAATCTACTCCAACCCTACATAACCACGGGACCACTAAGATCCAGCCACAAAAACCTCCTACAGATCACAAGAGCCATTAACTCTGCTGGAGAAGCATTATTCTCCTGCACTATAGCCAAACTCTGGAACTCCCTCCCACCCTCAATTACCTTTGTAACTTCTTGCACCCACTTTAAATCCTTACTAAAATCACACTTCAAAACTTGCCAGATATGCCCTTGCAACCCCCCCCCTCTAATACCATCCACTCCTCCCACCCACTACCTCTCTTAGCAAGCTTGGCTACTCATGTTCCGAGGCTACCTACCACATAATACTAACTTCTTGTAGCAACAACTGCTAATGGCTGTTATGTACCTCAAAAACAGATTGTATCAATTGTTCACTGATGAATCTCAACTACATTTGTAACCATGTTTAGTATATGTCACCA
This sequence comes from Protopterus annectens, assembly GCF_019279795.1. NCBI lineage: Eukaryota > Metazoa > Chordata > Ceratodontiformes > Protopteridae > Protopterus > Protopterus annectens. The sequence goes on from NC_056743.1 coordinate 113,687,900, forward strand.
TATTTTAAAATTGTACTATGTTCAACAGCTGTTTTACATCTGTTTTCTTCTTGTCTTGCGTCCTTAACTGGATTAATGTCTATATTTAAATGCTACGTTTTTTAACTGTATACTCCAAATTGGCCCTAGGTGTGAGTGTGTGCGTGCATGTGCCTTCTGTGGAAGGTTGGGCACCGGGCTGGCACCTCGGCACCGTAAAACTCCACTGCCAATCATGAGCGGACAGGTGATCCGGTGGCAACCCCTAACTGGGAAAAAGCCGAAAGAAGAAGAAGAAGAATGCAAATAATACTTAATGTGGAGCTTTTCTCCCTGGGCCTCTGCTGAAAACGGACCTGTGTCCAGTCGGACTCTCCCAGTCAACAAATGTAAATAAATAAATAAATAACAATTTCACTTCCTGAGCATTAAAACTCCCTCTCCTTACAAATACTGGATTTGTCTTCTATATCTTACAACTTCAGCCGTGGTGAAAAAAGATCTGACTATGACAAAGCAATAAAATAAATCCGGTGTAAAAAGGAACAAGAAACTCTAAAATTAGATGATAATTTTCTAACTTACTAAAAGGCTTGGTACCAGACATCACAAGTGACCCTCATTTGCATTCCAATTTTTGAAATATCCATCTTAGAAAACAGAGATTCTACAACAAAAAATTATGATTACAGTCAATAAATCTGCAAATGTTGCACTTACAAACACTGTATTCTGAAAACATGCAAGAAAAAATTTAATTCAATTGAATTTCCAGGGGAATATTATCAATACTTAGAACTATCTCCAATTATATTTTAGATATATTCCTGATTCTTAAAGTAATTGGTTGACAGATGGCCATTCAATGAGAATTATCTCCGATTATATTTTAGATATATTCCTGATTCTTAAGGAAATTGGTTGACAGATGGCCATTGAATGAGAATTTTTTTTTTAAATAACAGGTCATAAGAGTGAGCAAAATTTCTGCTTTTTCAACATAATTAAAGGATTTTGGCTCACCTATTTGTGAAAGAAAATAAAAAGTCCATCTGATTTTCAAGAAAGAAGTAAAACAGTGTCTGTAGGTGGTGTATGAGGGAAATGATATGCCGCTGTAAACCACACATGAAAAAAAAGGGCACAAAAACAGCATTTAATCATGCTCAGGACAACTGCAGTTTTTACAAACATGACTTGACAACAACAGCAGATCGCGAGAGACACAAGACCCAGACAACACCTACTACAAGTCCCATGCAAAGAGTATAAAGAAATGGATGAATAGGGAAATAAGATTTTTTTACACACCTGTACGACCAAATTCTGCAAACTGGGATGAAATGGGGGGAAATCCTGCAAAAAAGCCATTTTGTTATACCATTTTCAAAGACACACAGAGCTATACTTGTCATTAATTATAGTTATGTACTTAACCATAACTTGTCATCTGTGTTATCTGTAGTCACCATTCATCACGGTAGGGTCCTGGATCCGAGCCAGCATACTCAGACAAGCAGCTTAGCGCAAGCTCCTCCCCTCCCATGATGCTCTGCTGCCTAACCCCTCAGATCGAGTCTGCATAAGGAAAGAAGACAAACCAAATCAACTACCACCAACACAGGAACACCAACATTCAGCTAATCTCTCAGGAAGGGGGCTGGAGGGTGGGACCATGATGAATGGTGACTACAGATAACACAGATGCCAAGTTATGGTAAGTACATAACTATAAATCTGATGTTATCTTAGTCACCATTCCTCATGTTAGGGTCAGAGTCTACAGCTACCTTGAATCCTCAGAGGCCTCAAGGAAGGATATCCTGAAGAACCGTGCAGCCAAAGGAAGCCCTTCCTCTAGAAACCAAATCCAACTTATAGTGGGAGATGAATGTGTGAGGAGAAGCCCACGTTGCTGCTGCACAAATGTCACATAAGGATTGACTGTCTGCAACACCGCCCTTGTGGAACAAGCCTTTACTGGTGCAGATAAAGGAACACCTTCTGAAGAGTAAATGAAGGAAATACATTGCAAAACCCAGTGGGAGACCATAACTTTCGAAATTCTTCTGCCCTCTCTATTCACAGAAAAGGCTACAAACAACTGGTCTGAACATCTAAATTCCTTAGTCCTATAACGATAAAAATGAAGTTGATGATGAACATCCAAGGTGTGCAGAATGTATTCCCCTTTATTGGCATACTTAGGGAAAAATACCGGGAGATGAAGACATTAAGATTAGCTGTTGAAGCTACCTTGGGCATAAAAGATAGATCTGGTTTCAGAAACACTCTGTCCTTAAGGAAAATTAAGTATGGTGGCTTAATTGTAAGAGCTTGCAGCTCAGAGACTCTCTTCACTGAAGTTATTGCCACCAAAAAGGCAGTCTTCCATCACAAGATGAAGCTGATTCGAAGGGCGGTTTTGTTAATGTCTGCAGCACCAAAGTCAGATTCCACGGAGGAGATGGATGCTTAACAGGGGGTTGCAATAGAAAAACACCTTTCAAAAAGGCTTTGCAGAGTCGAGAAGAAAAGGTAGAATCATCGCTAAGATGAAAATTTGAAATGGCTGCCAACTGAACCTTGATCGTGGAGAAACTGACCCCTTCCTTAAATAGAGAAGTCAGAAAGAGAAGGATTTCAGGAATGAAAGCTGAAAAGTGATCCAGATTTTTGTCCTTTGCCCAGATAGAAAATCTCTTCCATTTACTGATACATACCTTCCTGGTGGAAGACCTCTGGAAAGCAAGGATAATATCCTTCATGGGCGAGACTAGCCTGGACTTAGCCAAAATCACTGGAAGTGGACATACCACACAGTCAGACGCAGGTTCTGTAGATTCAGGAGCAGAAGCAGAGCTGGATAAGATACAAGATCTGGAGTTGGATCGAGCACCCAGGGTGGATGCCTCAAGTGAGACCATAGAAGGGGGGACCACACCTGCTAAGGCCAGAAGACAGCAATGAGGATCAATTGTGTCTTGAGGCATCTAGCATTCTGAAGTACTTTAGGAATTAACGGCAATGGGGAAAAGCATACAAGAGACCCGGGGGCCAATCATAAGCAAGCGCATCCCTGGGGGGATTACCCCTCTGGGGGGATCAATGCAAAGAATTTGCTGCATTTGAGGTTGAGAGGAGATGTAAACAGAAGGCAGCTCAGATAACTCCACTGACGGAAAATCTGTTGAGCCACCACGTGATTCAGAGACCACTCGTGAGGGGTCAGAATAGCCCTGCTCAATTTGTCCACCAAAACTTTGGCTGCTTCGAGAATGTGTGTTGCAATGAGAAAGTGCCTCGTGGACATTGCCCATTCCCAAACCCTCATGGCCTCACGACAAAGCAGATAAGAAAGTGTGCCTTTGCTTGTTTATATACCACACAACCACTATGTTGTCCAATAGAACTGCAATTGTTCCCTCAGGGAGGCAATCCTGAAAAGCTTGCAACAATAGAAGGACTGCTCTCATCTCTAGAACGCTGATGTGTAGCTTGGTCTCCGAGGGGGACCACATCTCTTGGACCGTCTTTTCCCGGAAATGCCCCCCCCCCCAGGAGGGAAGCATCCATGGTGACCATGGCCGTGGGAATCGGTGGAGAGAAGGACCTGCCCGCCAAGAAGTCCTCTGAGCGAATCCACAACAAAAGATGATTTCGATACACTGAGGTGATGCGAATGGTGAATGACAGGGGATGCAGAAATGCTGACCTTTGAACTGCAGAGTTCCACTGTAGAACTATCGTGCGGTACCATGCCATCAGTACCAAGTAAACTGCCGCCCCATGGACCCTAGAGCCCTGAGAATGTGAGAAGCTGGACGACATTTTTGCTCCAGTAGAACTTGAACATGGGTGCGAATTACAGACACCCAGCGAAGAGGAAGGGCTGCAATCTGCGTGGTGGTATCCAACAGAGTGCCTGTGAACTCCAGATGTTGAGGAGGAATCAAGCAGGACTTGGCCATGTTTACCGTAATTCCCAACTGATGGAACAGGGAAAGTGAGGTACATATGTTGTCCAATAGTTGATGCTTTGTAGGGGCCATTAGGAACCAATCGTACAAATAGGGAAACACCTGGAGTCCCTGCAGCTGGAGATGAGCTGCCACCACTGCCATACATTTGGTGAGACCAAAGGGCAGGGCCCTGAACTGAAACTGATTGGCTCCCAAGCGAAAGTGGAGAAATCTCCTGGACCGTTGATTGATCTTTATATGGTAGTACGTGTCCTGGAGATTCACTGAGCACATCCAGTCATTGCTGTGCAAGTGGGGTACAATCTACTGCACAGTGACCACCCGAAACTTCAACTTATGTATAAACAGGTTCAGACGACTGAGGTCCAGAATAGGACCTAGGTCCCCTGTTCTCTTTGGAACTAAAAAGTAGCAGTAATAATTTCAGATCCTCTCTGCCATGTGGGGACCTCTTGGATGGCTCTTTTTCGAAGAAGGTTCGCAACCTCCTGTTGGGCCAAATCTTTCTGACTGGGTGACACGTCTGGAAGAGTTATCGTTTTCAGGGGGACTTCCAAAAAGGGAATACAATAGCCCCTGGATATAATGGTAAGCACCCATTGATCACTTGTAATATTTGCCCAGGCTAGAGGGTGCACAGATAACCGACCCCTGACTGCCTCCAGGGCAGTCGCGCAACGTCTCAGGGACACTGAAAAGGTTTCTCAGAAAAGGGCTCCCTGGAACCTTGATTCTGCGGGTCTCCTCTGCCCCTAGGGTGACATCTGCCATTGAAACCTCTTCCCCGTCCTCTGGAAAAGGAAACACACTGAACATCCTGGAAGGAAGATTGCGCCTTCCAAAACCACATTTTCTTATTCCCTTTCTGGGTCTTAGAAAAGGACCTTTGAGGGGTAGAAAATCTGATCCTGATGGCTGACAACGTCCTCCCTTCCTGTTCACTGCAGGTCAATGTCTCTTTAACGCTAGGACCAAAGAGAGTGGAACCATCAAAGGAGGCATTGATAAACGACGTCCTGAAGGCCTCTGCAAACCCACTTAGGTGCAGCCAGGCATGATGCCTAATGGCGATGCCTAAACCCGCCACCCATGAGGACCCTTCCGCTGCATTGGAAATTAGCCTTATGGACGAATTAGCAACCAAATGAAGGGTGGCCAGCTTGAGACAAACCACCTTAAATTCATCCTCAGACATGGACCTCGTGAGGGAAGCTGACAGTTCCTTAATCAAATCCCTCGGGAGACAGGTGAAATGAGCAAGATAATTTAAGGCTTGCAGGCTAAAGGAAGCCAAAATGAACACCCACATTTTCCAAATCTGTCCAGATCTCTCGATTCATGATTGGGAGAGTGGATAGAAGAACTCTGCGCTGGCAACTCCTTTTAGTGGCAGCGGCCATTACAATAGCATCAACCAGGACTACCTTGGACTAGAAGGTTTTATCCAGTTGGGGGAAGAGAAATTTGTCTGCTTTCTTAGGCACTGGCTCCATGGTATCTGGCTATCTTCCAATCCCTGTTGGCCACGAGACTGATACTAGGGTCAGCAGGAGGGACACCCAAGAGGTAGATGGGCCCATACCAAAATCCTCCAGAAATAGTTTTCTCAGAGGATGGGGACCGGGCAGACCAACCGCCTTTGGCCTTGAGGATCTCGAATATGTCTCCAAAGGAGATGTCCTTGAGCAGAGATCTCAGGGATCCATCCCCTTCATCGGCATTCGTATCCTCAATTAAAAACTCCGTGGGGGGAGAGAAGAGTAGGGATTGGAGGAGGTCCCATCCCCCTCTCCTCCCAATAATACCACATCCAAAGAGAGGGTAGATCACCCCAGACCCCCCGCTCCCCTGGACAGCACCAGACCTAAGCTGTCAAAAGCTGAAGTGCCAAGGGGCAGAGACCAGTCCGAAAAAACTGGACCTGAATCCAACCCCATGGAGCCCAGATCAGCAGCCTGGCCTGGAAGGATGGTCTGTCCTAGGGATGTAGGAATAGAACCAACTGCCAATTCCAGTGGGGTAGGGACCAAAATGGGGCCTGAAACTCCCAATCACCGGTCCCTGGGAATCTAAACCAAAGGTCAGATGAGGAGTAGTTAACTGGGGAGTGGGAGACTGGATCTCCGACCTGTGGACTGGGATAGCCAGAAGCCCCAACTTCCATCTGAGCTTACAGAAAGGACCGCCATCCTGTCCATATCCATGAGAAAAACACTGCTGGATGATCTGGATGCGATGGAGGACCTGGCTGGGGAGCCGTGTCTGGACTCAGAGGTTCTCCTCTTGTGCTCCCTCAAATGAGACCTGTGAGGGGCGAAAACATCTGCTGTACTCTCAATGGATCCAAGGGAAATTTCTCCACCACAATAGGCTCCAACATGGGCCTCGGATCTGACCTGCTCGGAACCGAAAGAACAAGTGGATCAGAGGCAACTGCTCTAGAATCTCTTGGATCCAAGACGGACAGATCCATAGTTAATGGACCCATCCTCAGATTCGTGGGTCTCGACTCTGGAGCCTTGGATCCAGGGGGTGGGAACCGATAGCTTTGGATCAGAAGACCTGGAGTCCAATCAAGGGGTAGACTCTCTAGAGACTCCGGGACCCGAAGCTGTCAGATCTGACACCGCCCCACCTGGAGTCTGATCCAAGGACTTTGGATCCGACAGCCAAGGTCACTTGGAAGGGATCCTCACCTGGAGGAGCCTTCTTCTTCGCCCCTAAAGGGCCCGCTTTGGTCTGGGTAGCAGTGACCAAGGGGCCCCCCTTAACCAGGCCTTTAATTGGCAATTTGTTTCTACAGTCAACCAGGGCTCTGGGGTTGAAGGCAGCACAGATACTGCACTCAACCTCCAGATGGTCAGCGCCGACACAATAGAGACACTCCTCGTGTGAGTCAGAAACAGGCATTTTCCGACTACACGAGGAGCATCTTTTAAAACCCAAGGGTTTATAGGACTTGATTCAAACCCCAACAACACCGCTGAAGGGAACTCCAACACAAGGATCCAAACAAGAATGGAGATCAAAACCAAATAATCCATCCGATACTACTATAATCCTAATAGGCACTAACAATCTAAACAAAACAATAATCACACCAAGAAAGCTACCTTAAAAGTTATCACCAGATTATAACACCCAAGGGAAAAAAGGGTGCCAAAAGACTACTCGTCAAAACCGGGAGGGGGGTAGGGGGAAGGAACAACTACAACAACAGCCGAAGCACTACTACCCAAAGGGAAACCTAAACAAGAAGGAAACCACCCCAAAAAAACAGAGAACCTACTTACTACCCATGAGGAGCTGAGCAATCTGTTTCTGTCTAGATCAAGTGGCAAATGAGATGTGAGGGGTTAGAGGGCAGCAGAGCATCATGGAAGGGGATGAGCTTGAGCTAAGCTGTTTGTCTGAGTACGCTGGCTTGGATCCGATATCAGAGCCAAGACCCTAATGTGAGTAATGGTGAATAAGATAACATTAGATCTTTATCTTCTAGTGCTTATAAAATTATCTGACTAAATTATTTAATCCTTTTGGCAACCATACAAGAAAACAAAAGAAAACAGTATCACACTCAGTTCATCTTTTCATTAGTATCTATGTCTTTTTTCCTCTCATATGGCTCTTGAGGTTTCACAGAGTTTACAAAGCAGAGACAGCCCATGGATCCTAATTACTTGGCTGATACCCACCCTCACAAAACATCTCCTGCCTCTAGGAGGGCAAATCAAGTCATGCCAGGTATGAATTTATGGGCATTCACACTATCATTAAGGTTAAAGAAAGCAAGAATATTATTCTGTTTTCTATGCAACAAATTATTCCAGACATGACGAAGCACAGAGTTATAAATGTATCCTCCAGCATGTCTTATTTATTCACTGGTGATTGAAGTTTAGTTTGAGGGTTTGTGGAGCCTTTAATTTTGCAGGGATGTAAATATGTTGTCTCCATTCTTGCTCTGAAAGAATACATTTGTACAGGGTAGCCACCATAACAGCAGACTCTTGCAGTAATATTACAGCAAATAAACTTCTATTCCCCACCAGTCATTGTTCAGCAACTTTTAAGCAGTTAAAGGTCCCTTGAAATGATGGTAATGTCAGCCTCTCTGCACTTGTTCTTTAGTGTCAGTCAGCAAGTGACCCTTAAGAAATACAGCATTACCCACAGACATCTTCAGTTCTTCTGCAAAATAACTTTTTAATGATATTTCAGTGCAATAATGGATAACACTGTGATCAATCAGCCTGTAGGCTATAAAGGCAGCATAATAGCTCAGATCCAAATTAGGAAGTAAACACGGTTTCCTACAGTATTACTGAACATAGTTCAAACAATCCAAAATTGGAACAGTGGTAGAAGAGTCATCCTACTTCTTCAGTCTGTCCTTTGAAAACACTACAGCTGTGTAAGGTGGTTAACATAATACAAGTTGTTAAGAAACAGGTCAGTGTAACAGTAATTTATAACATATGAATTTACCTAACCATCTGAATCCCTTTACCTAGTCAGATTTTCCCAGCAGTGCTCATGTTCCCTGTGAGGAATCAATGTAGGGATCATATCTTGGATAATCTGACATGACTGGCCTAAGGCTACCTCATATAACCCACCTTTTTCTTTACCATTTTCAGGTCTTCTTCCTTCGCTCAAAAGACGTGCATCTGTAGTAGGAAAGTCCAATGCTAATCATCAAAAAGAACAGTTGCGTAAGTATATTCCCATACTTCCCACACTCTGGAACAAACTACCCATTCATGTCAAGCAAAGTTCCTCATTGGCCCTCTTTAAGAAAAATCTCGACGACTGGATGGGAAATAGAAAATTCACCCCGGAGATCACTTCTGCGGCACTTCTCGACAGGGGCACAGGAAAATGATTTTCTTGGGTGGCAAAAGCCAGGGAACCTTTTTGGCTAGGCTTATATAGGCCCCAGGGCTGATAGCCTAGTACCTAGCTATGAACCTAGAGCAGTAGATGTTCTAATGGATCACTGATGCAGTAGCATAAGTTATTTGGGTATTACCCCATGCACTGACCAAGTTTCCTAAAGCTTTAGGTTTCTTCAATGTGTTCCATCTGCCAGGAGTACTCCAAGTGCTCCCTATAAAAGGTAGTTGGAACACCAAATTACTTCGCAGCAAGTTTTGCCCAAGAAGGAAGTAAGAACCTTGCCCACTTAGTGTACTAGAAAACAAAGTGAGACATAACTATATACAAAATGATGCAATTGATCTAATCCTGACAACCACAAGAAGAAGAAAAAATAGGGGCCTGTGGAGAGAGGCAGCTAGTGAAATGGTGATCCATTAGAGCATTTACTGTTATTCTACATTTATATAGTCAAGTGTACTATGTTCATACATGGATCATTATTGCAGCAGCCTAAGTTATTTGGGTGTATTCACATAACTTAGTCAGGACTAACCAAAACAGCAGGAGGTCAGTAACTAAGAATCCAGGATCCCCTGGAAAAAGGTCCTGGCAAAGCCTGTTAAGGACATGGAAAAATAATCCAATTTGTGATGCTTTGTAAAACTGTGAACAGAGGACTGAGTTGCTGCCTAGAATACTTCTAGAGTCCACCACTTTCCAGACAGCCACCAAAGAAGTCAATACCCTTGTAAAAAGAGCTGCAATCCTGCCTGGAATTGGCATATTGTGGTGAATATAACAAAAAGTAGTAGGATAGAACAATCATCTAGAAACAGCTTAGTCACAGGTTGTTCTTTCCTCTTATCTTCATAGGAGGTGAACAGCTTATCAGCTTTCCTGAAAGGCTTAGTCTTGTATAGGTAGCATCAGAGCTGATTGTGTATATCCACAGAGCGAAGAATTCTTTATTCCCTGTTCACTGGATTAGGAAAGAAGACTAGGACATTAATGATCTGACAAACTCTGAAATAACTTTAGGCATAAAGTTAGGATTTGTTCTCAAAGAAATCCTGCCCCTATGAAAAATTAATTAGGGTTGACTCACCATATGTGCTTGTAACATAGTCTCCTAGCAATTGTCAGAGCAATAAGTAAAATAGTCTTTCATGTTAATAACCTTTAACCAGCCTAGTGAGCTTGTTCACATGGAGAAAAGTAGGTTTTTGCAGCAAAAAATTGAGATTCCCAAGGTGAAGCTACATGTTTCTTAAGTGGGCGACTATAATACCCCTTTCAAAAGCTGCTTACCTTAAACACTGTTTGAAATATGTGGCCCTGGAAGATATGGCTGACAAGTGTACCTTGACAGAAGAGTACAACAAAACAATGGACAGTATCACAGAAATAATCAAGAACCAGAGATAACCAGGCCAGAAAAGATCACTGGTTCATTGAGTGGCATCAACTAGAAACTTTTTTCCACTTGCACATACATGGTTTTCTAGTAGCAGGTTTTTCAGCTTCATTTAACACCTGCTGCACATTCTTGGGAAAAATGTTACCTAAATGGTATGAAAATTCTATCTTCTAGGCAGCTAGCTGAAGAGTTTTCAGAATGGGATGTATCAACCCCCCCCCCCCCCCCAGTCTTGTATGTTTAAATCCACTCTGTGGTGAAGGTTGTAGTAATTGCCTTTGGCCAGACTGAAAAGAAGGGAAAACCACTCTTATCTTGGCCAGAAAGGAGTCACCAGAATGATTTTTGGTGTATCCTTCTGGATCTTTAGAAGAACCCTGCTAATCAATAGAAAAGGGTGGAAAGGCATACAGGAACATTTCCATCCATGGGAATGAGAAATAAAAGAAGTTATGTACTTCACCATAACGTTCCATGTGAGTTGTTCCATCTCGCCTTCATTCTTCACTGATGGGTTTGGAGCCAATCCTTGGCTCCAACACGGCCGACTAGCAAGCTCAAAGTTCTCCAGTAGCTTGAGACCCAACCCCTTATCCCACAATGCACTGCTGGAATTACCTCAGATCTTGTTTGTTGTGTACCTTATAGAAGTACAATAATTATTCTGCCTAGGAATGTAGACACATGTAGACACATTGAAAAACCAGGATGAGGAGAGCCTCCAGGTCAACTGCCAGCCAGGAGGGGGAAGGAGGGAGGGATGTGAGAATGAAGGCGAGATGGAACAACTCACATGGAACATTATGGTGAGTATATAACTTCTTTATGTGAAGTTGTTCAATCTCGCATTTCATTCTTCACTGATGGGTAGCATTCCTAGCACCCTGATCTTGGGTGGCTCACGGAAGTACATTCTTTAGAACCGTAGAACCAAAGGAAGCCCTGTCTCTGGAGGCCTTATCCACTTTGCAATGAGTTATAAAAGTGTGAGGTTTAGACCATGTCGCTGCTGCACAGATGTTGTCCAAAGGTAATTTGGTTTGAAAGGCTGATGAGGTAGAAACTGCTCTGGTTAAATGAGCCTTCACCTTACTAGACAAGGGCATGTTATGACAAGAATATGTGTAGGTGATGCAATCCGACACCACTTAGACAGGGTTGTTTTAGCAACTGGTCTACCTTTCCTGGCCTCAGAAAAAGACACAAAGAGCCGATCTGATTTCCTAATATCTTTTGTTCTGTCTAAGTAAAATCCAAGTTGTCTATGAACATCGAGTTTGTGCAACATATATTCCAATTTGTTGGTGTGATTAGGGAAGAAAACGGGCAACTCAGTGACTTGATTAATGTTAATCTCAGAACATACTTTAGGAAAAAGGATGGATTTGTCCTGAGAGATACTCTATCAGCATGGAAGACCATATAAGGGGGCTTGATGGATAAGGCTTGGAGCTCTGACACTGTGGGCTGAAGTGATGGCTACTAAGAAGATAGTTTTCCACAACAGAAATTTTAGTTCACAAGATGATGCAGGCTCAAAAGGTGGAAGAGTGATGCAAGATAAAATAAAATTCAAATTCCAGGGAGAGTAAGGTGACTTCACTGGAGGCCTCGTGTTAAAAGAACCTTTTAGAAAAGCCTTAGACATTTGGTGAGCCATAATACTCAAACCATCGATTCCTAGATGGAAATTAGATATAGCAGTTAATTGCACTCACACCGTAGCAGCCGCTGCACCTTTGTTGAAGATTTCTGTCAAGAATTGTAAAATAGAAGACAATGGCGCTTGGTAAGGGTCAATGTTGTGGGAAGAAGCACAAATGGAAAATCTCTTCCACTTACTACTATACAATTTTTCTAGTGGAAGGTTTATGGGAAGCCAACAAAATTTGACTAGTATCACGGGCAAGATTATAAAGCCTGGCTACGTGGGGAATTGGAGCAGCCAATCAGTTAGCTTCATTGTCTGAAAGGATGGATGAAGATCCCCTGACGGATGTGTCAACAAGTCCGGAACTGGGTCCAGGATCCATGGTTCTTCCAAAATGTGATGGTAAAGAAATGGAAACCAAATCTGCCAAAGCCAATGAGGGGCTATAAGGATGATCGTCCGTCCCAGCGACTTTGCTTTCTGTAAGAATTTGGGTATCAGGGGAATTGGTGGAAATGTGTAGAGGAGAACTGGGAGGCCAATCATGGACAAGAGCATCCCTCGGGGAGTGACCTGGTATGGGAATCAGGGCAAAATAGCTTCTGCATTTGTTGTTGATGTGACTGGCGAACAGGTCACAGGAAGGCTGGCCCCATTTGCGGAAAATTCTGTCCGCAATCTCTTGTTTGAGAGACCATTCATGGCGGAATAAAATTGCCCTGCTCAGTCTGTCAGTTATGATGATGGATTTGCCTGGGATGTGCGTTGCTAATAGAAAGTGCTGGGATAACACTGCCCGCTGCCATACTCTGAGGGCTTCTTGGCAAAGGGGATAAGACTTGGTCCCGCCTTGCTTGTTCAGGTACCAGATCACTGACATGTTGTCTGTCTGTATTGCAATTGTCCCTAGAGGAAGAGAGTCCTGAAAGTATTGCAACGCTAGAAGTACTGCTCTCATCTCCAGGACATTGATATGCAGATGTGATTCTTGATCTGTCCATGTGCCTTGGGCAGTCTTTCCCTGAAAAAGCCCCCCACCCCCACCCTATCAGGGAAGCATCCGTGGTCACAGTGGCAACTGGAGGGGGGAGCATGAAGGGACATCCTATTGTGACATGAAGAGACATCAACCACGACTGAAGATCCTTCTTGCAGGAATTCGTTATGATCATGTGACTCATTGGAAGTTCTTGGTAAGACCATTGGGTGAATAGAAGTCATTGAAGGATTTTCATATGCATCCTTGCTAATGGGATTGCTAAAATAGCTGCCGCCATCAATCCTACAACTTTCAATACCTCTGCAGCTGGTGCTCTGTTCTTTGATATCAGGGACATGATGTGTTGGCGAAGAATACAAATTCTTTCTAGTGGAAGACGAAGAGTGCTGGTTGACGTGTCTAATTCTGTCCCTATAAAAACGATATGCTGCGATGGCAACAAGGCAGATGTTTAGAAGTTGACTGTAATGCATAGCCGATCGTAGAGTGTCAGAGTACCCTCTCTCGCTTGAAGAAGTTGATGCCTGGTGGTGGAGGTAAGGAGCCAATCGTCCAAATACGGAAACACCTGGAATCCTAGACACCTCATGTGAGCCGTGACTACTGCCATGCACTTTGTGAACACTCTGGAGGCTGTAGTGAGACCAAAGGGCAGAGCTCGGAATTGATAATGATTGGCTCCTAGCCGGAAATGCAGGTGATCTCTGGATGGCCTGGCCATCTTTATGTGGTAGTACGCATCCTTGAGATCAATCGAGCACATGCAATTGTCCTTCCCTAGAAACGGAAGTATGGACTGTAGCGGGACCATCCAGAACTTCTCTTTTCTCACAAACTGGTTGAGTCTGCTGAGATCCAAAATGGGTCTCCAGTCCCCTGTTTTCTTTGGAATCAAAAAGAATCTTGAGTAAGTTCCGAATCCTGTTTGGTCTGCCGGGACTGGCTGGATGACTCTTTTTTTTCTAGCAATCGGCATACCTCTATTGCTGCTTGTCCCATGTGACTGGGTGGAACGTCCAGGATTTTTTTGACGGGAAGGGGCTGGGTGGAGAACGGTATGAAATACTTTCTGGAAATGATACTTTGTACCCAAATGTTTGTTATATTTAGCCAGGCTTTTGGGTACAATGACAAGTGACCCCGACTGCCTCCAGAGTAGGACAGCTGGGCCTCCCTTCAGGACCGCTGGTAGGAGTGACCAGAGAAGTGATCTCTGTCACGCTGGTGTTGCGGACCCCCTCTGCCACGAGGGTGGCATCTTCCATTAAAACCCACTCCTCTGCCTCTGGAGGGGGCTCTCCATGTATGTCTTGAAAGGCTCACTGGGCTTTCTGGAACCAAATCTTTCCTCCCCTCTGACCTTTAGGAAAGGGTCAAGTGGGGGTAGAAAAATGGACTCTGACGGCAGACAGAGTCTTCCCTTCTTGCTCACACCTGGTAAAAGTCTCCTTCACCTTTGGCCCAAACAAAGATGAGCCGTCAAATGGGGTATTAGTAAAGGAAGACTTGAAGGGTTCCGCGAAGGAACAGAGTTGCATCCAGGCATGCCTACAAAGAGCAATTCTTGTACCTGCAGCTTTACTCGAACCATCAGCTGTGTAAGATACCGATACGCATGGACAAGTTGACTATCGAATTGAGGATAGAGAGCTGAGTGGCAATCTTGTCAGATACACTCGCAGCTACAGTACCCTAAAGGGTATCTCCCAACTCCTTAAGGAGAGATCTCTGCAGTCTGGTAAAATGTGTCAAGTAGTTCAGTGATCTGAGTGAGAAAGTCGCTGAACTGAACATGCGTTTTCCATATCTATCCATTATCCTAGATTCTCTGTTAGGAGGATGGATAGACAAGGAAGTCTCAGACATTTCCTTTTTGGTGGCTGCCGCCACCACCATGGCATCGACAGAAACTCCCTTGGTCAAAAACGACTTATTCACAGGGGCAGAAATAAACTTATTAGGCCTCCTAGGAACAGGTTCCATAGATTCTGGTGATTCCCACTCCCTACGAGAGACCAGATCCATAACCTCATCGTAGGGTGGAGATAACCAAGAGGTGGAAGGTTGAGACCCGAACACCTTCAGGAGAACTGACTCATCCTCAGTAGGACTCTTGGACTGCCAATCACCCTTCTGCCTAAGAATTTCAAGTATCTCCGCAAAGGAGATGTCCTCAGAGGGGGGATCTGGGGGACCCTTCTGATTCATCCAAGTCGGTGTCCGATGTGAGAGACTCCTGCGGGGAGTCCAAATGCCTCCCCTCTTGCATAATCTCTTCCTGGGAACCTCTTCGGGGGGAACTTCTGTTGAGGTCTCAGAAGAGCAGGGAGCGCCCTGTGGAGCTACCTGAAGCTCAGGGTCTCTATGCTTGGAATGACCGGAGGAATCAGAAACTGATACAGGCACTTTATGGGAAGAAGAAGCCAGATCTTGAGATGAGGAAGTCTTAGGAGACAACACTCACCTCATGGCTTTGAATGCACCTCGGCTCCGATGAGAAGGAGTCGATGGATCCGACGAAGCCGCGTTCTCCTCCCGCACCAAAGCCATGGGCTCCGAGCCCATGGTAGGAGCCAAGCTTACCCGAGCCAAGGCCCCGAGAGGAAGAGTCGCACCAACCCAACCGGAGAGTGTGGGCTCAAAGAGTCCCCGGTCGGTGCCAAGAATGTCCGAGCAGATAGAGCTGACGATACTGGAGCAGGTGTCGTCTCCAAGGGATCCATAATCATCAGGTCAGCCTCCTCTGGCTCCGAAAGTCCAGTATGGCTCAGAGGAGGAGCAGACAATTCAAGAGTAGTGGTCTTTGGCTCAGATGGTTGGGTCTGAGCTGACAGCAATTTAGCTAGGCCTGGTGCCTTTAAGAGTTTCTGAACCAGCCGGTTCATATCCAGATCAGAAAGGCTGACAGAAGACCTGGAAGAGTGAACAGATGAAGCCGAATAGAGCAGTATCGATGGAGGTTTTTTGGCAACCGGTTCCGAAAAGAACAGACTGTCGGCTCCGAAGGCAGTGGAGCTGAAGTCACCACACTTTCTGACCTTTTTCCTTTTTTTGTCCTGGATTCAGAGGAAGACTGGGACAATTTGCTGGCCCCATCCTGGTCAGACAATGCCTCAGAAAAAGGGTGTTTGATAATACCCCTATCAATTAACTTCCCCTTCCTTTCTGCAAGCACTCTGGTGGAAAAGGAGTGACAGATACTGCATGACTCTTGCAGATGCACCTCACCCAAACAGTAAACACACTGCAATGGGCATCCATGATGGACATTTTCTGTCTGCAGTCTGGGCATTTTCTAAAACCAGACTTTGGATGTTTTTCCTTCTCTTCAGACATTTCACAATATCCAATAAAATGGAACACACTGTTTAACTATGGTCTATTTAAGAAGAAATCTAACTAACTTACACAATACACACACAGCCCAAAAGGGGCAACTAATAACTATATCAAGATAAATAGGATTAAGTAATTCAATAATAAAAATGCCAAAAGGGAACACTGACTAACAACTATAAGAAGAGATCCTAAGGCCAAAGGGCTGAAGGCAAAGACAGATTTACTGAGGAAAGGGGTACGAACACAGAAAACAACTATTTACTAGCTAGTAATATCTAGTGTTATATAGTAATCAAAGATATATAAAAATTGAAATATAAAACTTGCTGAAAGTTGAA
Source organism: Protopterus annectens (assembly GCF_019279795.1). Classification (NCBI taxonomy): domain Eukaryota; kingdom Metazoa; phylum Chordata; order Ceratodontiformes; family Protopteridae; genus Protopterus; species Protopterus annectens. The sequence goes on from NC_056743.1 coordinate 113,704,488, forward strand.
AACTCCCAATAACAGTCTCGAGCAAAGCTGGAAACCAAGAGATCCGTGCCATGGCAAACTAGATCTGAGGTAATTTCAGCAGTGCATTGTGGGATAAGGGGTTGGGTCTCGTGCTACTGTAGAACTTTGAGCTTGCTAGTCTGCCATGTCGGAGCTGAGGATCGGCTCCAAACCCATCAGTGAAGAATGAACGGCGAGATTGAACAACTTCACATCATCTGTCTTCCAGGCATGACTGCAAGGAATCCTGGAGCGCAATTTCTATAGTTGTCTGTTCTTAGAGGAGGGCTGCTTGAAGTATTCCCCAGAACTAAATCAATACTTGGAAGATGCCACTATGATGTTTCCATGTGTGTGGGTCTATCCTAGCCTTGCTGACCTTTGCTCAGATGAAATGTACAAAGCCTGAAAAGTCAGACTGAACAGAACTGTTACCTTCAGGTTATCACAGCCAGTCTGCAAACAGGGTAGGACTTAGTATCCCCTTGTTTGCTTATGTGTGGTATTGTCTGTGTACACTTGTAGAGGACCTGAGGATAAGTGATGTTTCAAGGCCTGCAAAGCATTCATGATAACCGACATCCCTCTGACATTTATGTGCTTTTGCCTTTCCAATAGATCGCAGAGAACCTGTACTTTTAATCCTTCTGAAACCACTCTCCATGCCAGGTTTGAAGCATCTGTGCTGATGGACAGGAAGGGAGAATGGAAAATTTGCAATAGAAGCTATCTGGTCTGTCAGTGTCTACCCTCCCTGTTTACAAATCCCAGAAATGGAAGCTGAAAACTCAAAGGATGCAGATGCTGATTCCAGATTGATATGAGGTACCACTGCACTCTCCTCATGTGTAGTACAGCAAAGGGTAGCATGATTACCATTGAGGCCATGTTCACTAGAATCCTGAGAAATTCCTTTGCAGGTGTTTGACTTACGCAACAGAAACTCATGAAAAAGTGTTGAAACATATCTACTTTGAAGGAAGGAAATCACATACTAAGTCCAAGTACAAGAGACATCTCTGTAAAATCATTCATTGAGATAGAATGACAGAAGATTTCAGCAAACTGATTTTTAATGCCAAACTGAGTAGACATTCCAAAGCAGTTGCCAAAGGCTCCTGACATCTAGAAGAAAAAGTCTATAAAGATATGACAATCAAAACACTGGCATATATGAACGTCCTGGAGTCTGAAATAAGCAATGACTGGGGCTAGGCATTTTATATCCTTGTACAATGTAGAGTCCAAAGGGCAAAACAGAAAACTGATAATTTTATTTTATTTATTTTATTTTACATTTGTTGACCGGGCTAGTCTAGCTGGATATATGTCCATTTTCAAGTAGAGGCCCGGGGAGATAAGCTCCGAAATTAAAAATTCTAATGATACTAAATAAAATCCCATTAAAGAAATACATGTAAAGTAATCAGATAAAATTAAGACACTGTTACTAGTGACATAGTTAAAAGACATAAACATGCAGTAGTTAGAAAATAAACAAAAATATTGTAGCACATGACATACATGGAGAATACTATCAAATGTGCAGAGAGTAGGGAGTAAGAAGAAAGTAAGTACACTTTTTTTTTTTTATATATAGATAGTAAGAAGGAGTTATACATCAGTGGATGCCAATATGACATAGAATTTGGGTATTACAGATGTGAAGTATAGTCAGGGGCCAAGAAAATAAAGTTAGTCAGGATTAGTACAGGGGCACAGCCATTGTGTTTTGAGGTATAGCTTGAGTTTCTTTTTAAAGAAAGATTTTGAGGGAATAGATGAAAGTCCAGAGGGAAGCAGGTTCCAATCTTTTCCAACAGTGTTAGAGAAAAGTGAGTCTCCGGCCTTGTTGTTTGCTTTGACAGTATCTATAAGAAGTTTGTGTGCAGATCTTAGGGACTTTAGGTTATGGTATGGGTGAATAAGAGTAGATAGTACAGGTGTTTTGTCAGGTTGATAAAGAATTTGATGGGCTATGCCTAGTTGATTAATTTTTAGTTGCTGCTGAAATTCAAGCCAGCCTAGTTGTTTTAAATTAGTACAGTGCTGGGTTCTGTAAGGGTTTCATGTGGCAAATCTGGCTATGTTGTGGAAGGAGTTTTCTAATTTCAACAGATTCTTTTTTGATAAGTTGGTAAATATGGGAGAGGCATAGAGAAGGGGTGAGATAAGGTGGGAGTGGGCTATAGTTGTTCTAGATTCTGGAGTGAGGAAAGGTTTGATTCTGTAAAGAGAGCCTATTTTTTGTTAATAGTTTTCAATGTGTTGTCTATATGGGCATCAACGTTAAGGTTGTTGTCAATGGTAATGCCTAGTAGTTTGGTAGTAGAATCTTGTGATATAGGTGTGCCATTTTTTGATGTTATAGTAAAGTCTATGTGGGGAGATTTGCTGGAAGGTGTGAAGAGGAGGAGTTTAGTTTTTTTTGGGTTAAGTAGTAGACAGCGTTGGGAAAACCATTCTTCTACAGAGTTAAATATCTGTTGTGTGAGGGAGTGAAGGTCTGATACAGATGTGGCTGAGCAGATTATTGTAGAATCGTCTGCGTATTGTATACATGTAGCTTGGGGACCAACTTGGTGTAGGTCATTGATAAATAAAGAAAATAGGAGGGGACCCAGTATGGACCCTTGTGGGACACCAATGTTGACAGGTAGCTGGGAGGATAGAGTGGAGTTCCAGAGTACTGCTTGATGTCTGTTATTTAAGTAGGACTTAAACCAGTTAATAGATTGGGTTTCAATTAACAAGGATTGAAGAATGTGTATGAGTATTTGGTGGTTGACCATGTCGAAAGCTTTGGATAGATCTAAGAAAAGTGCAGAGGAAAGGGTGTTATTGTTGCGATTTTTGTTGATTGTGTCTGTAAAGGAGTGGAAGGCAGTGGTGGTACTGTGGGATGGTCTGAAACCATGTTGGTTATTAGAGAGTAAGTTATTTTGGAGAAGATGGTGAAGCAGTTGCTTGTGGATACACCTTTCCATAATCTTAGATAAGGGAGAGAGAAGGGCTATAGGGCGGTAGTTAGAGATTTCAGTAGAATTTCCACCCTTATGAAGTGGGATAATGTGGGAGATTTTCCTAAGTTTAGGGACATATCCTTCAGTGATAGTTCTGTTTATCAGTATGGAAATTGGGTAGGCTATTGATTTGGCTGCTAATTGCAAGTATTCTGCGAGTATTAGGTCTGCAGAGGGAGTACATGGTTTGTGTTTTTTGAGAAGGGAGAGAATATAAGTTGTTGGGACAGGTTGGAAGCGAAATGGGGGGGTGGGTTTAGGTTGCTGTTAGATGTGTTAAGTGTTTTTGATGGGGAGTTGACTGGCTAGGGTTTGAATTGTTTATGTAAAGAAGGAATTAAAGTAATTTGCAATTTGGTTGGGGTTCCTTATGTCAGAGCCTTGCGGGCTGGGTGTGACAGGTCTACTTGGCTGTAGTAATTGATTTATGTTTGCCCAGAACTTTTGTGGGTTATTTTGGCGAGTATGTTGAGATTTCAGGTAGTAGTTTTTTTTATCGTTCATTATTGCTTTTTTGGTCTAATTTCTCAGTTGTTTGAAGTTTTGGCAATCTGCTGTGCTTTTAGTTAAGCGAGATTTGTTCCAGATTTTATTGCTGAGATTGATTTTTTGTTTGGTTTCTATTGAGAGCCAGGGGGCAGATTTAGTTCTAATTCTAATAGAGCGTGTGGGGGCACGGTAATTGAGTATGGTCAGAAACTTAGCATTAAAGAAATCTACAGCTTCGTCAAGAGAAAGGTGTTTTAAGGGCGTCCAGTTACATGCCTTCAGTTCAGTTTGAAATAGCTCCAAGTTAAACATTTTTTTTAGATCTGATTGTTCTGGTTATGTTTTGGGTAGGAGGGTTGGTTTTGAGCCTGATGATGTAGGTTAATAAGTGATCACTTACATCATCAGGGAGGGTTCCTGTTACAAAAGTATGGGGTTGATTATTGGTGAGTATCCAGTCTATGGTACTTTCTTTTTTGTTAGTTTTATTTATTCTAGTGGGGGAGGTGATAGTCTGAGAGAATCCATAAAGGTTAATATGGCTAGTAGGATGTTTGTTGTTACAAGATTGCCAATCAATGTTTACGTCCCCTAGGATGATTGTTTCTTGGGGTAAGTTTAGTGATAGCCAACATAGGATCTTTTCTATGGTAGAAATATTATTTCCTGGGGGAACATAAATGCAAATAATAAAGATTGATTTGGCTGTGTTTAGCTCAAGTTTGGTAATAAGAATTTCAGCATTAGAGTCTTGGGGAGGTTTTTGGTGGAAAGTGGTTATTTGAAGGCTGGATATTTAAATAAGATAGCTATACCACCACCTTTTTTTAGATTCTCTGTCAAGATGTAAGATATTATAGCCAGGAGGAATGAGTTTGCTGTCTCTTGTTAAGGGTTTTAACCAGGTTTCTGTTAGACAAATAATATCAAAGGAGTAGAGTTCTAAGAGAGCATGTAGTTGAGTTGTTTTATTATTAATACTACGGATGTTGAGGTTAGCTATTGAGAGTGAGTTTTTGGGGGTTTTAAATAGTGGGTTAACAGTGGGGTTTAGGTAAATGGATTGATTTAAGGAGGAGTCAATTGGACCTGGGTTTGGGTGAATATCTCCATTCTTAAGTGAGAGAAGTAGGGTTAGGTATGCAGTGTTTGTATATTTACTTTGAGGAAGGGGTATCCTTCTGGGATTTGGGTGTACATGTTTTATGTGGGTTATTCTATGATATATAGGTCAAAGATAGCTAGGTGTGGAAGTTATGTTTATGTGATGGTTAAGGTAGGTAGGAATTAAAGAGGAAGTTTGTTTAGCTGGGTTGTTAAGGTGTGATAGTAGTGGTTGTTCATAGGAGGTAGTAAGGTGTGCTAATATTAAAGTGGGAATAAGTGAGAGCATAACTATGGTATGTTTGAGTACTAGGGTGGGGAGTTTATACATTTTAAAGGTGGGTATTAACTTTTAGTAACTAGTACAAGTGAAGTGGGTGTGGTATTGTAAGGCAGGTTAAGTGGTGTATGTGAAAGGGAGTGGTTAAAGGAAGAAGTATGGAGGGAAAAGAGACGATTGGTTAGTTGTAGTTAGGTTGTAATTGGAGGAAAAGGAGAGGGGGTGTGGTTAGGTAGGTATAAGTGTGGCTGCACTGGGGGTGGGTGGGATTTGGGGGTAGGGTAGGGGAGCAGAGTGAGCCCGCAGGGCGAACGGAGCGGGTAGAGACAAAGGAAGAGAAGTTAGCAAGGAAACAATCAGCAATGCAGGTAGCTACAGGTTGGAAAGGTATGTTATGAGTGGAGAAGGTTTGAGAATAAAGGGGAAATGTAGAGAAAGACTTCTTGAGGAGTACAAACTAAAAGGCACCGAGTAAGTTAGAATCAGAACCAGTAAGAAGTTTAGTAGCTGGTTAAAGTTTACATGACACAGCAAATATTAAGAAATGTTGGAATTCTTGGCTACAGGAATGTGATGACAGGCATCCTTTAGGTCCACCTTTACTATGAAAGCTAAATGAGGAATCAAAGGTCACAATTCTGAAGTGATAACATTTTGAACTTCAGGATCTTGACAAAAAAATTTAGAAATGAAGAATCTAGCACTGGCCAACCAGAACTATCTTTGAATAACAACCTTTGCCTACGAGACAGAGCGGCATTGTTTCTGTGACTGACAACAAGTGGCTCTGAGGTAAGTGAACCACTAAAAAGTCCCTCATAAGAACAATAGCTTGCCCCGATACACAAAACAAAAGTTATAGTTCTCTGCCAAAAAGTAAACATTTTCCTTGTAAAATGTTTACACAAGCACCAACATAACCCCATTGTCCTAGTGCTAAAACAGCCCACGTCTCTATGCTTCTAAGTAAAAGTAATAATTTTGACATAAAAGGTACAATTTTTAGTCACAAAATTAATAAAATAGGAAGGCTTTCACCAATGGGGACTCATCTAATCAAATAATGAAGGCCAACTGACAGAATAAGTAGGTCCATCAATGAAGAACTTACTTTGGTGACAAAAAAGTTCTGAAATAATTTGGTACTGAAATGTCTTTTTATAGGGAGAGCTTAGAGCATTTTTAGCAGTTGAAGTGCATGGAAGGCATACAAAAGATTTGTGAAGTTGGCATCTGCAAAGGATAATACTCAGCTTAAATTACTGCAATGGTAACCCATGTATGAACACCTATCAAGATGTATATGACCACCCAGAAGCAATTACCAAAATAACACAGATGCTAAAGTCCATACATAAATTATGAGAAATAAGAACAATATGACATATAACATGTTAACTAAATTATAATTTATGTAAAAAAAATTGTACCATCAAAAATACTATTACAGCTATGTACAATATCACAAAGGGACAGGACGAGGCTGGCTTTACTGTTGCAGTGAGTTTCCTCAAAAGATCTACTATTAAGCTAAGTACCTTATAAAAATACAACTGCACTGTCTTTTTCTTCTTCATAAGGGTCACTGTTATTTTGGTAGATATACGCATTTATTTTTTTACTTTTATTAACTGGTACGTGCTGCAGTATAAAACCCTTTCATACACACCCCAGGCTAGCTGCTAACAGAAAACAGCATTATAGAATAAAATACACAAGCAAGCAACAATAACAGTAACAGCACAAACAACATTAAAAACATGGCTGTAAAAAGAAATAAAAATACAAGCAGAGTAAAGTGCAATAGCGGTACATTAATAACAGACTTTATAATGTTGGTAAGATGTGACAACTTTCAAAAGACCGAGACGAAAAACTCGAAACTCCAGAAGACTGACCACTCGGAACACTGACAGACCACTATGGGTAAGTAACCACTGGTCCAACTCCGCAAACACACTAAAACAAAAGCAAAGAAAACCCACCCATGTGGGGGAGTTTGCCACTCCACACCCTCTTATAGGGGGTTGCGACCCCTACAACCCCCCCCAACTAAATATACCAACTCCAGGATCGCACTACCACGGAGGTAAGGGGCAAAGGTCAACATGCTGGCGTAGTGATCATTCAGTGTTCTGAGAGGCCGGTCTTCTGGAGTTGCGGGTTTTTCATCTCAGCGTTTTGAAAGTGGGATTTTGGTCTACTGAAGAAGACCCATATATATATATATATATATATATATATATATATATATATATATATATATATATATATATATATCTATATATCTATATGCATATACACACACATATATATATATATATATATATACACACACATACACACACACACATATATATATATATATACACACACACACACATATATATAAATATATATATATGCACATACACACGTGTGTGTGTGTGTGTGTGTGTGTGTGTGTGTGTGTGTGCGCGCTTTATAAGACAATGTCTAGAAGCTGCAAGAGGTCTCTGTGGAAGTGTGGAAGGGTGAAGATTCATGTTAACAAAAGAGGTTAATGTAAGGTACAGGGAATGAGAGAGTGAAATCAAAGTATTGGGCTTGCATATATTTTGTACAAAGGTGGGAGGGTAAATTAAAATAGAGAAAAATGTAGTAATGAGAAGTGGGGTAGAGAAGGTACTATAAAAAGGGGAAGGGAAATGAATAAATAAGTACCTCAGTGGTCTACAAATTTCAAATGGAAGGTAGAGTAGAAGTTAAGCTACAGGAATAAAGGCTTGTAATAGCAACAGTAAAAGTTTTAATAAAAGAAGTTGTAATAGTAATAGCCGATCAACCAAGATTGTCAAAATAGTGACACTGAAAAGATTATTTTCACAAGTTTCTTATGTGATTTTGTTCCGTCTTTGGGGAAGATTGTTGCCCTAACATCTTGCAGCATTTTGTTTCATTATTTTGGTACTATTTTAGTGAATTGTCTCTTTTAAAAAAATTATTTGGTTTTAAAACAATTAAATGTAAAACAAATAACTATTTACACAGGTCCACAGCTGATCAATACATCAAAGCTATACATAACAACAATTAATATTTTTCAAGCAACTATGTTTAGGCCAAAATTTATATGAATGTGTAATATTAGAAGTTCTCATTTTTATAGTATGCAATTCACTACTGCAAAACAATTTTTGCCATATTAATAATATATTAAAAACTAGAGGGAGGTAACTTTACTTTTTAATTTTTAGTAATTACTTTTCTGGCTATAGCACTAACAGACCAAAGAAGAGGCACTTGGGTTTTCGGAATTATCTCAGTAATCACAGAATTAAATAAAACTAAAGATTTTGAAAAATTACATCTATCTGACCATAGAGCTTGAATGAAGTTATTCATTTCTTTCCAAAAAGGGGAGATTACTTCACATTCATATACCATATGCATACAATCAGCTATTTCAGAATCACACCTCCATTATTGAGTTCTATTTGATTTATACATAAATGTAAGTTTGTTAGGAGTGACAAAAGCTCTGTGTAAGAATTTCCAAGTGAACATTTTCCAATATAATGAAGATGTGGCTTTTATCTTTAGATTTTAATATTATTTTCTTGTATTCTTCAGAGAAGTCTTTATTATTGGCATCTGCTAGGTTATGCGGTGAATTAATAAGGAGAGTGTTGTTAGTGTTTGTAGGAGAGTAAGATGGGTTGCTATGGAAAAAAAAAATTTAAGTGGACAACAGTACCACTCATTCAGTAATTTATAATTATAATTTAAAAAATACTCAGTGCTCCTAGACCCAGTGGGCTGCCTTCTCCTTAGTGGTACTATCCCCCTCTAACAGCTGTCCTGCAAGGCTTGTATTATAAGAAGGACACTACCCTGTGGAAACTTAAACTGAAAACCTGCTCTGAACTGTTCCTCGACTAAACAGACCTGCTAAGGTTACTATCTCTAAATTCTCTCTGTTTGTACCACAGCTTTTGCTGACCTGGGTCTACAGCACTATTAGGTAGCCCTAAATACTGAACCAAACCCCCAAAATTCTAATATATTGGCTAAATCAAAGTAGCTATCCCTATATAATAGGGGACGCTTTAAACAAGTATTTCCCCTATATTATGCATTAAATTGCAAGCAAAAAAGGAAAAGTGTTACCAACCCCTAAATTGCTAAAGGTACACTTTAAGCAGTAAAATAAATCATAAAAAGCCTTACTATAAAATCCCAGTGTACTTACCTATATAAGCAGGCTCTAAGATCCTTGTGTCTGGTTAAGCTGATCAAACCTCGGAACCCCTCCATCTGCACATCTACATATGCGAAGTTACAAAATCACCTTCTGTAACCGCCATTTTGTCAAAACTTCAGTGCTGCTAGACCCAGTTGGCTGCCTTCTCCCTCGTGGTATGTAATTTGTGGAATCATTACCTGTCTTATTCTGCAACTGTTTTTGTAGTAAATATAGATTTGGATTAAGTATTGTCCTATTATTATGGCACAAAGTGTTATGGATTGGATGAAAACTTCTTACTTTTGAACTGAGGCAACTTTCATGACATAAACCTGTTTTTTGAGCTGTTCAAACTGTCGTTTACTAGATACTTCCTCGGGTACGACCCAATTAACTTCATAGCAAAAAAAAATGTTTTAAAGCTACTAGCAAGTTTGTCTGTTTACTGTACTGATATAGCGACTAGGAGGCTAGTATGTCCACTGTTTCAGTACGGCTGTTAGCCTAGCATCGTTTAACAACTGAAACTGCACTGTGATTAAAGATACACAAGCAGCAGCTATAGTAACTAATTAGCGATAGGAACACAATATTATTAGCTACTGGATACTAGTTAGTGACAAGTTTATAATATTCTCTACTGAATTGTCTTAAACATTCTAATTTTATATTTGTCTGTCTTGAACATAAAACGCTGCATTGTTAAAGTGTTTTGAACCTGAAACTACCTGACTTGGAACGATATATGAAGTTGATTGAGTAATGAATAGTGACTAGTAAATTATCTGAAATGCTGCTTTAATTTAGCATTTGGGGCACTGTGACTCCCTTAAATTAAGGAAACTGATTTACTTTTAAATTACTCATGTTATTAATCTTTTCCCTATCAGATACTATCCCCCTCTAGCAGCTGTCCTGCAAGGCTTGTATTATAAAAAGGACGCTACCCTGTGGAAACTTAAGGTGAAAACCTGCTCTGAACTGTCCCCCGACTAAACAGACCTGCTAAGGTTACTATCTCTAAATTCTCTCTGTTTGTACCACAGTTTTTGCTGCCCTGGGTCTACAGCACTATTAGGTAGCCCTAAATATTGAACCTATCCCCTAAAACTCTAATATATTGGCTAAATCAAAGTAGCTATCCCTATAGAATACTGGAGGCTTTAAACAAGTATTTTCCCTATATTATGCATTAAATTGCAAGCAAAAAAGAAAAAGTGTTAGCAACCCCTAAATTGCTAAAGGTACATTTTAAGAAGTAAAATAAATCATAAAAAGCCTTACTATAAAATCCCAGTGTACTTACCTATATTAGCAGGCTCTAAGATCCTTGTGTCTGGTTAAGCCCTGCTGTGCTCGGGCTCACTATGCACACCTCCCTGCCCCAATTTCCACCTGCCCCTAGTGCTGCTAACTTTATAGCCACAAAACCACACCCCTCCTATCTGATCCAATCAGTATTGTACTCCTTATTTTAACCCAGCCCCCTCAACTCCCTCCACCAAATCCTGGTGACATTATAATAAATACATTAACTCTGTCTCCCACTATGTCACCATCCAATACTGTATCACTACTTTCTCTTCTATCCCTTATGTTAATTCCATATCTTTCCTCCACTTATGAAAATCAGTCTTACCTAGGATTTCACTACCCAAAATGTCAAACCACCCCAGATGTATCAAATATGGCAGGTCACCCAATAATTAGTCCTACATCCAACTCCTTAACCACAATATACCATCAGCCTATTAAATCTAGATACATCAGCTCAAAATCCAAACATCATCAAAAACTAATACATTCCTGAAGCTTACTGTAAACCTACACTATAACCTCACAATGGATGGAGATATTCACCCAAACCCTGGCCCATCCACTCTAGATAGCTCAGCCTTATATGCTAATAACCCTACCAAAACACTATCTATAAATAGGTACCCCAACTCCCTCCTGGTCTGCCATCTAAATATTGGAAGCATAAACAATAAAGTACATAACTTACATGCCCTCTTAGAAGTCCATTCCCCTGATATACTGTGTCTAACTGAAACCTGGCTAAAGCCATCAACTTCAGCTAATGAAGTTTTACCACCTGAGTATAATATACTTAGACTTGGCCGCACTACTAGGAAGGGAGGTAGGGTAGCTGTACTCTTCAAATCTACACTAACTGTTACTTTAGACCTCATACAACCACCCCAAGTCAATAACGTGGAAATACTTTCTACCAAATTTCAGATTAATAAAAACAAATGCATAATTATTGTATGCATGTACATTCCCCCAGGGAATAATACCAATACCCTGGAAGATATCCTCCACTGGTTAGCTAGTACCTATCCACACGAAACCATAGTACTTGGAGATTTTAACATTGACTGGAACAGCTGCTCCTCGCAATCTCCTACGACCCATGTAAACCTATATGGGGTTACAAAGGTCACATCCACCTCTACCACGATAGGTAAACTTAATCACAAAGAAAGTATATTAGACTGGATACTAATCAATAGCCACCCCAAATGTATACATCAGGGAGCCTCCCTGACGACCTCAGTGATCACTTTCTTACCTTCATTTGTAAACACAAAACCAATTATTCCCATCAGCCCACCTATAGAACAGTAAGAAATAATACCAAGTTTCAGGACGACCTCAAATCATGTAATTGGTCTGCCCTAAAACACTTGCCCCTGGATGAAGCCGCTGCTTACTTTAACAATAAATTCCTTACCATCCTTGATTCTCATGCTTCTGCTCGCTCCATTAGGACCAAAACAAAAAAAAAAAATCACACCATGGCTCTGTAAAGATACCATATCAAAAATCACAATCAAGAAATAAGGCATGGGTACATGGAGTGCTACTAACGCCCCTCTTGATCAAATTAAATGTTGCCAGTTAAGGAATGAGACAAAAAGATCCATTTTACTAGAAAAAAAGAAACTACTACTTCCATCTCCAGCAGGGAAATCAAAATAACCCTCAAAGGTTCTGGGCATGTATAAATAAACTACTGCACCCAGGACAAACTACCACTCCACCTCCTCAGCCTCTACTGATAAAACTACCAGAGGATGTCGCTAACACCTTCAATATTTTCTTCACCGAGACTATCCAAGCCCTAGCTAGCCAGTTACCTCTGAAATCCTCTAACATACAGGATGCCATTTCCAGTACCCAGCTCTCCTTTAGCTTCCAACCAGTCTCTACATCTTTTATTCATACCCTAATCAAAAAATGAAAACCTACTACCCTATCTGCTGATCTTCTCCCTGCTGAATTTCTGCAAAAAGCTGCAGATATCACAGCTTACCCCATATCCATTCTAATCAATCGTACCATATCAGAAGCTACAGTCCCCTCTATCTGGAAAATATCTTCTGTCATACAACTCCGTAAAGGCCTCCTATATCCTTGTTGATAAGGTCCATGATGATTTGCTCCATGGCCATGCAGATAAGGCTGGTTAGGCTAAAGGGACTACATTTCCCTGTCTGAAAATGTGTCTATGGAGTGTGACACTGCTGAATTCTTACTTGCTACAAAATCCAAAAAACTATTACCTGACCTCTGGAAGGTCTCCCATATTATTTCCCTTCTTAAAGGGGCAACCCGATAGAACTAACAAATTACCACCCAATAGCTATACTGTTTACCTTCTCAAAAATACTGGAAAGGTGCATTCACATACAAATTATGGAATACCTCAACACATAAAAACTGTTCACTAACACTAAATATGGATTCAGAACTTATTATAGCACAACCACTGCTTTCATGTCATTCACTCACATAGTTATTGGCATAGAAATTACAGTGAATACGTTTCAGCCACTTTCCTAGACCTTTCCAAGACCTTTGATATGGTTAATCATAACAAGCTTACAAAAGCTCTATCAGAACTAAATCTTAGCCAATCCAGTATCGCATGGTTTCATAGTTACCTAACAGGAAGGCAGCAGGCAGTTAAATGGCACCAGGAACTATCACCTCTGCTCTCAATAACAATAGGAGTTCCACAAGGTTCCATTCTCAGACCTCTGTTGTTTACTACATTCACCAATAAACTTTACACCTCTACACTCCACTCCTCAGTCATCCTGTACGCAGATGACTCTACAGTAGTCTGTCTCTCCTTTTCCCTCCAGGAACTACATCAGCAAAGTCAAGCTTCCTTTCTCTCTGTCAAATCTTGGCTCACTGACCACCAAATACTCAACCCAAACAAAACTCATCATCTTCTACCTACACAACATATAAATCCTGACCTCTCATTTAACATCATATCCAGTAACAAAACTATCATATTTCCTGTTACCCAAATAAAGTTGCTTGGGGTGGTGACTGGCGGAAACATGAAATTCGATATCCATATCTCTCTCACCATAAAGAATGTCCATAAAAAAATAGATATTCTATATAGAAATAAGCAGTTCTTAAACACTACTAGGGCCACTATTGCACGTACACATCTCATCTCTACATTACTATATGCCTCTCCAATCCTCACCAACAAACTTGACCAAACTAGAAGCCTGCTATAATAAAACCGCCAAATTTGTTAACAGCTCTTACAGATCACATTACTGTCTAGCTCTCAAACAGCTCAATTGGCTTGAACTTCCTTATCTACTTCTATTTAACCAACTAACCCTGTCAAACAAAATTCTATATCACCCCAAGAAAACCCCTTCACTACAAGATGTGATAATTCCATACTCTTGAACCAGAAACTTCCGCTCCACCAACAAACTTCCTCAAAGTAACTACATATAATAATGCCACTGGTTGATCCCGCTACTTTAACACAATAGCCAAACAATGGAATACATTTCTCCCTCTCATCACAGCTTCCATATATGAATTTAAAAAGTCCTTAAAATCACATTTGTTGAACTCATGGCTCTGCAACTGTGACAGTCCAGGTTAATACTAGGACCCCTCCCATCTCTCACTCTTATCTCCTTATTTCTGGACTCATCACACCTTCACCTCATACTTCTTTTCTCCTCACAGCTCTTATAATTATACCGACCTGTGGCTTACCCAAGCTGTACATAATGATAGCTGCTAAAATGTAATAACTTTCTGTTGAAACTAATATTTTAAATTGCTGGTGCACCTCAGCCCATTGTTCCAGAAGGGCAGTATCAGCATCAGGAACCAAGGGTTGAATTTGTACCCTCAAACCTTTGGGGAAATGTCTTTGGCTATGTATGCCTTGAATAATTTGGCATGCCATACACTGGCCCTCAGGGCCCTCATATTTTTATTAAGTTTATGAAATTCCGCTTCACACATATTTGTTTGCGTGATGCTCTCAAGTCCATTCTGTATGTTATTATTTAGTCCAAAAATTGCCAAATCATCCCTATCCGATGATAGACCCTTGAGTAAGTTGGTAAGATCCATCTGTGGGTCAATCTCCCATATAAAAATGAGAACAAAAATCAATATATAGTAAGCTATCGTCGGATTTTGATAATCCCCAAAAAAATCCAGTTAAGAAAGTTGTATATAATAAATGGCAATCCCAACAATCAGCACATATGTGTTATGTTTAAGTATAATAAGCACTTGTGCAGTTGCAAACAGTACCAACCAATGAGAACTCATTCAAGCAGTGCTAAGTCCCCAGTCTGCAATCAAAAGTGTTAATATATAAAACCAATGCTTACTGATTATATCAAAGGAACCGAGGACAATAGTACCCCCTGCTGGACCCAGAGTTACCAAACACTTTGTGTGCCTATAAAGAATAAATATCCATATATGGCCCAAGGTGAAAGAAAAAGTGGACAATAACAGCCCCTGTATATAGTATTGGCATTCCACTTATAATTTCAGCAGTGCTATGCCCAAAATGAGAATATCAAAAAATAAGCATGTATTCTTATATTATTTAAGGACAATATTAGCCCCTGCAAAACCACATGGTAAACCTAAGTATAAATAGCTTGCAGTGCTAAGTCCTCAATCTCTATTCACCTTGAGAATAATCAAAAAAGTCGGTTGGTTGTCATTCAATATTCAAATATAGATAGGCAATACCCCAGTCCAACATATCACTTGTAAAGTATACAAAAAAAACAAAAAGAAAAGGCCCCAAAAAATGGATACCCAACTTCAAAAAGGTCTATCTGTAACACTAATACTCCTAGGAATAAATTTCTTAAGTTAGAGATGCAAGGCAATCCTGTACAATATATTGTGTGGCTAACTTATAACAGGACTGAATTATATATGTTGCTCAAAAAGGGTCCGTCCTTAAATATAAATGCATCAAACAGGCACTAGAAAAATCCCCAAACTAGGAAATATATCCTAGTATTCCATAGACAACCTATGACACTTAATGTACATAAAACAACTTATTATATATATATATTCAATACAAGGTCTTGTAATTCACAAATGGTTTCAAATTCCCTTCCTGACATTCGACCATATTTATATAAAAAACTCCATGCACTATCTATACCAAACCTATTTGGAATAATCGTAAATAATGATGTAATGTCCATAGTGACAGATATGTACTCTAATTATGTTTTTCTTCATACTACTGATATAAACAGTGCAGGAAATCACCAGTGTCCTTTATGTAGCTTCTAATACTAAAAGCATTTCCCTTGAAAATACACTGAAATAGCCTCAGTAATCCACCCTCCCCCCCAGACACAATATGTCTCTGGTGGTTTGTTGAGATTTGTATGTACCTTCGGGAGTCCACAGATAAGTCGCATAATAGGACATGGAACAATGTAATAGTTAAACAATTATATTGAGACATCACTACTGATTTGAAATTCATAAACAGACATATTAACCATACTAACATGTTTTTTTTTTTTTTTTTTTACTTTAGCATCATTAACTGCTTTAAAAGTTTTTGTATCACTCAAAAGTTCTAGCATACAGTCAATATAATCACTTCTGTTCACAACTACTTTGGCTCTACCCTTGTCAGCTTGCTTAATTATTATTTCATTGTTGCTTTGAAACTTTTTAAGAGCTTCTTGTTCTCTAATTGTTAATTTATAATATTTATTTTTCTTTCTTTCTTACTATATAGGTCACAAAGCTCTTTTTTCACATAAATTACTAAAAGCATTTAATATGGGTGGATATACAGGTATAAAAGTACTTGTACATTTACATACCTGAGGTACATGTGAAACTAAATCCTTAAAAATAAGTTTCAAACTTAAATTGTGAACATTTTCAAGTCTATCGCATCCACCATTGTGTCAGTGGTGGGCAGAATAAAAGTTAAGCCTTTTCAAAAAAGTTCAGTGTCATCATCTGACAGAACGAGCTTGGAAAGATTTATAACTACTTGCCTGTTTTGTTTTTCATGTTCTTTGAGCAACTCCAAGTTTGAGGTCTGTTGCTCCTCCATCTCCTCTCTGCTTCATTCTGCCCCTTGATTGGTCGCACCACCTTACAGTCACAGGTTCTGGTTGGCTCAAACGAAAAGGAAGGTATGACGATTTTCCCTTGCTTGGGTTACTACATTCAATTCTACTGGATTATTATCTCTCATAGAGAGTTTGGGGTGTGTGGATTCATTATTAGTGTCTTGTAAAGGAAGATTCCGTGTACTGTGTTCATTAACATGTTCATTAGCATTGGGAGGGATTTCCGAATCAGAAAACCTATCAAGGCTGTACACTGATTCATTACGAGCAGTTTTGTTTCTCAATTTTTGTCAGCTCATCTGCCCTTGCTGTTTTTCCATTCTTAGATCGTTCCTTTGGCCAGGAAAAGATACTGACCGAGCTAAAGTCTTTAATGTCTCTCATTAGTTTACATTTTTTCAAAGCCTGTAATTTCTCATCAAATTTAGCCAATCAATCAGTTGCACATATTCCACTTAACAAACAACCAATGAGACCTATTGCGCCTGGGGGAGGGTGGATTACTGAGCTCAGTTCAATGTATTTGCAATATGTGCTTGGGGAAATTCTTTTTAATATTAGAAGCTACATATAAGACACCGGTGAATTCCTACACCATTTATATCAAAGGTATGAAAAAAAAAAACATGAGTTAGAGTATATATTTTGAGAAAGAATAGATATACGCTGAAGCAACACGTTCCAATAGCAAAAAATGTATAAAAAATCAAAGTCATAAACGGAACGTGAGGGCCTGAGAACTATCTCAATTACCAAAATCCAACAATGTCGCCAAGAGAGTACCAGCAACAAAAATGTGCAGAAAAGCAGCAGATTAAAAGTCCATAGCTCGACAAAAATGCGATAACAACGATGGTAGTAGGAACGTTCTTTATTCACACAACATAGGCTCAGTAAGCGCTTTCACCATGCTTGGCTTCCTCAGACTGTAACAAACCATCTAACACCACAGTCATTTAAATACTATTACACAGATCTAAACAATTATTCAATCACCACGTAATGAAATATTTAAAGAGGCCCTGAAGCCTAACACTCTTGCTTAGTTAAAATACATTGCATATGTAGTTAAAAAACTCACAGATATAAAACACTTGTGATTCTAAAAACATTCACAAAAATAAAATATACTTATACACAAAATACAAAAGAGAAATATACTAGAAAAGTGCAATTATGTATGTACATAGAGGTACATTCATAAAAATATGTACATAATCTATTCCTCTGACAAACCTCAACAATAGGAAGATGCATTGATGTCAGCGCCTCTTTAATCTCCTTTTCTTCAACATGGGATGGATACTGACCTTGTCATTGAGGCCAGGGTAAGATTCCGCTCTACATCGTAGAATCCACCTTAGCTCCATTTCCAGTGTATAATTCTCAACATCCCCCCCTCTAATATTAGTTTGAATATGTTGTATAGCTAGGAACGTGAATTTATGTTGCTCATTGGTTGACATCTGATGTCTAGCTAATGCATTGTTGGGGTCTTTCACTCTCATTTTATAGCAATGCTCCCTGATCCTCTCTCTGAATTGCCTGTTGGTTTTACCAATGTAAAACGCATTACAGGCGGAACAGAGTGCAAGGTAGACTAAATTCTTAGACTTACAATTGGTCCCTGTCATGAAAGTAAATATCTGCCCTGTCATGGGCTGCTGGAAAGTGGTACTATCATTAATAAACCCACATTGATTACAATTGCCACAGGCGCTGGTATTATACACCAAATGGGAATATCCGTGCCACTTTTATGGCAGAGAATCTCTTTTAAATTCTTCTTATTTTTGTACATGTACTTTGGTTTCGGTCCAACCAAATCCTTGATCTCATTATCAACACATAATACTGCCCAATGTTTCTCAATAATACCCTTCACATTATAGGCATCTTGAGTATAAAAAATAGGTAAAGTAACACTAGTATTTCTATGCCCATGCATACACACATTTTCTCTAACCTCATTACTCCAAGTGTTATCAGAGAAATATGGTCGGGCTGCAGTAGTCCTTAAACCTCCGGTTTCTTTTATAACTTTATCCACTTCAACACTATTATATGATCTGGCTATTAACCTGCTTCTCAAACTCGAAATCTCTCCATGATAACCTTCATCTAACGGATTCAAGCGAGACGCTCTCATTGCTTGACCTCTCATTACGTTATTGAAAACGTGAAGGGGATGCATACTCGTTCTATGCAGTAAGGTGTTCTTATAACAGCTCTTTCTATGAACAGCTGTATTCAACATACCATTCTGTAATCTGATTAAATCTACATCCAGGAATGATAACTTATCCCTGGAGTAAGTCATAGTAAATTTCAAAAAATGGGTTGAGTATGCATCCCCTTCACGTTTTCAATAACGTAATGAGAGGTCAAGCAATGAGAGCGTCTCGCTTGAATCCGTTAGATGAAGGTTATCATGGAGAGATTTCGAGTTTGAGAAGCAGGTTAATAGCCAGATCATATAATAGTGTTGAAGTGGATAAAGTTATAAAAGAAACCGGAGGTTTAAGGACTACTGCAGCCCGACCATATTTCTCTGATAACACTTGGAGTAATGAGGTTAGAGAAAATGTGTGTATGCATGGGCATAGAAATACTAGTGTTACTTTACCTATTTTTTATACTCAAGATGCCTATAATGTGAAGGGTATTATTGAGAAACATTGGGCAGTATTATGTGTTGATAATGAGATCAAGGATTTGGTTGGACCGAAACCAAAGTACATGTACAAAAATAAGAAGAATTTAAAAGAGATTCTCTGCCATAAAAGTGGCACCGGATATTCCCATTTGGTGTATAATACCAGCCTGTGGCAATTGTAATCAATGTGGGTTTATTAATGATAGTACCACTTTCCAGCAGCCCATGACAGGGCAGATATTTACTTTCATGACAGGGACCAATTGTAAGTCTAAGAATTTAGTCTACCTTGCACTCTGTTCCGCCTGTAATGCGCTTTACATTGGTAAAACCAACAGGCAATTCAGAGAGAGGATCAGGGAGCATTGCTATAAAATGAGAGTGAAAGACCCCAACAATGCATTAGCTAGACATCAGATGTCAACCAATGAGCAAATATAAATTCACGCTCCTAGCTATACAACATATTCAAACTAATATTAGAGGGGGGGATGTTGAGAATTATACACTGGAAATGGAGCTAAGGTGGATTCTACGATGTAGAGCGGAATCTTACCCTGGCCTCAATGACAAGGTCAGTATCCATCCCATGTTGAAGAAAAGGAGATTAAAGAGGCGCTGACATCAATGCATCTTCCTATTGTTGAGGTTTGTCAGAGGAATAGATTATGTACATATTTTTATGAATGTACCTCTATGTACATACATAATTGCACTTTTCTAGTATATTTCTTTTGTATTTTGTGTATAAGTATATTATATTTTTGTGAATGTTTTAGAATCACAAGTGTTTTATATCTGTGAGTTTTTAACTACATATGCAATGTATTTTAACTAAGCAAGAGTGTTAGGCTTCAGGGCCTCTTTAAATATTTCATTACGTGGTGATTGAATAATTGTTTAGATCTGTGTAATAGTATTTAAATGACTGTGGTGTTAGATGGTTTGTTACAGTCTGAGGAAGCCAAGCATGGTGAAAGCGCTTACTGAGCCTATGTTGTGTGAATAAAGAACGTTCCTACTACCATCGTTGTTATCGCATTTTTGTCGAGCTATGGACTTTTAATCTGCTGCTTTTCTGCACATTTTTGTTGCTGGTACTCTCTTGGCGACATTGTTGGATTTTGGTAATTGAGATAGTTCTCAGGCCCTCACGTTCCGTTTATGACTTTGATTTTTTAGAGTATATATTTGTCGCTATGGACATTACATCATTATTTACGGTTATTCCAAATAGTTTTGGTATAGATAGTGTACAGAGTTTTTATGTAAATACGGTCGAATGTCAGTAAAGAAAATTGAAACCATTTGTGAATTACTAGACCTTGTTTTGAACAACAATGTTTGTATGTTCCAAGACATTATTTTCCATCAAACAGCAGGCACTCCAATAGCCAATGCCTATGCAAATATAGCAGTGAATAGCTGGGAAAAGCAATATTCATATACTGGTCCAGCACATATTGTAGAAAATATTTTAATCTACAAATGATTTGTAGATGATGTGCTTTTTATATGGAAAGTTGTTGTTTGTCTTTTCGGCTTTTCCCGGTTAGGGGTCGCCACAGTGGAACTCCGGTCCGCTAATGACTGGAAGTCGATTTTTATGGTGCAGAGTTGCCAGCCCAACATCCAACCTTCAGCGAAGGCACGTCCATTCACGCATGTCTTTCGGAGGCCACTCGACCACAGGGAGGACATGTAGACTCCACACAGAAGGCACTCCAGCCTTGAACAGGAGAATTTCTTGCTGTGAGGCAACAATGCTACCGCTGTACCACCGCGGATTATATGCTTTTTATATGGAAAGGAGATGGGAAAAATCTTGGTGAATGTATTAATTATATTAATAACAGCTCTGACTTCCTGAAATTTACTATTACATCTTCAAAGGAATCTATACTTTTTTTTGGACGTTAAGATAGAGAAGGTAGATGATCAAATTATTACGTCTATACATAGAAAGGAAGTCCAGACCAATAAGTATACTCACAGGACTAGTTATGCATGCTAACCATATACTTAAAGGTGTAGTAAAAAGTCAAATGTTAAGTGCTAGTAGACTGAATAACAGTGATGATAAATATACAGAACAACTGAATGATATGACCAATGAATTTTATCAGATGGGTTATGGTGCAGATCTACTACAAATCTTGAAAGCAGAAGTCTTAGGTAACAGAAATGATGAGGTGAAACCATTTTTTCAAGTAGGAATTTAAATATGCAACAAAATGCAAGAAATAGTGGACAAGATAGGCTGCGTTATGTAACCACTTATAATAGAAGGGCAAAGGATGTTAAAGGTATTACTACGAAGAACTGGTGCCTCTTATTGTCGATGCCTGAGATTCAAAACTTTATAGGAGATAGAACGAGTTTTTCATATAAAAATGGTACTAACCTGATAAGGAAGTTATGTTATAAAGATATGGTGACAGGAAACAACAGTAAAAAATTGATGGCTAAAGTGGGGACATTCCCATGTTATAATTGTGATGCTGTCAAGACATTATTACAGACAATGAATTCACATACCCTGTAACTAAGAAAAAATATATATATTTAGGGCATCAGCCACCTGTATAACATGCATTATTATTTATTTTGCCAGGTGTACAGAATGTT
Organism: Protopterus annectens; assembly: GCF_019279795.1. NCBI lineage: Eukaryota > Metazoa > Chordata > Ceratodontiformes > Protopteridae > Protopterus > Protopterus annectens. The sequence continues at coordinate 113,726,320 of NC_056743.1, forward strand.
TAGCATTTTATGTAGGGAAATTGACTCGCAAACTTAAAGATACAATTATAGAGCACAAATCAGACATCGGGAGGGGAGTACAGACTAATGCCTTAGAAAAACATAGCAAAGAGGAAGGTATGGAACACACATTTAAGTTCCATGTAATTAGAGTAATGTATCCAAGTAGAAAGGGTTGTGATGTGAATAACTTAATAGAACAAAGAATATGAGAGGATAATAATGCCTCGGGCAGACATTAAGCCAGGACTAAATACTTCAGTTAGCATTAAATCGGTGCTTAAAAGGAAAGAAATGATTTTGAATAAATGATTTTTAGGACAAATTTTGGAAATATATTATATGCATGATTGTATATATGTGTGTATATACCCCCCTACTTAAATATACCAACTCCGAGATCGCACTACATTGCGGAAAAGGTAAATTTCCCATTCCGCACTGTACGGAGATCTCCATTCAGTCTGATCGAACTTTTACAAGTTCGAACATATGGTCTCGGCCATGAGGTTCACACTTGTAAACGTTCGCTCTACCGAAGGGGACCCATATATATATATATATATATATATATATATATATACACATATATATATATATGTATATATATATATATATATATATATATGTATATATATATTTATGGTTTCACTTTATAAACACGAATTGCTGAAATATCGAATTTCAGAAATTCATGTTCATGAAGTCGAAACTTCAAAATAATGAAAGTGCATAAGCGCAAACAGGACTATGTCGAATCCACGCTTATGCATGTACTTTATGTTGCGGAAGTGTTTGGTTGGGATGGTGTCTGCAGTTTAAGGAGAGTGAGTGTGCGTGTTTTTCTAACTTGTACAAGTGGGTTAAAGTAGGGAGGGAGAGGTATGATTGTGTGTGTTGGCTGTATGTGATTACATTTTTCTTTACTCTTTGTGCAATCTCGGAGTTAGTATATATAAGTAAGGGGGTGTGGGTGTGCGTCTGTGTGGTGTTTTGTTGCATTTAATTGTTTTGTGGTGTGGGTGTTATGGTTTTTGTGTTGTGTGCTGTATTGTGTTTGTTCGATGTTTTGGTTTCGTGATTGTGAAGTGTCGGTGTTGTGATGTTTCGGCTTTATACTGTTGAAATGCTGAAATTCGATATTTCAGCATTTCGGTAATATGAAGTGAAACCATATATATATATATATATATATATATATATATATATATATATATATATATACTATATGCGTATTTTTTATGTATATACATCCTTAGTGGGATTCTCTTTTCTATCTTTTTATCTTTCCCTTTTTTGAATATGTTGTAGATTACTTGAATCTTTTAAAATGATATACCTTTTAGACAACTGTGCTGAAGCTGTGTCATGTAATACCAATTAACTAATTTTGATATGTATATAAGGAGTGGTGATTTTAAGCATTTGATACACACTGAGGAAGGACGTACTCGAAAGCTTTGTGAGCTTACAAACTTTGTTTTATTGTATTCCTGAGTTGGTCAAGTGTTTCCTTCACTGCATTTTCTTTGTGGACATTATTGCTGTTTGTTACAGAGTGAAGGTTAACATTCAAGTTAGTCCCTTTGTCTTTGTTGCATTTAAATACGTCATGCAGGTTTTAGGAAGACTCAATGAGATGACAATACACTAAGTAGAGCTAAAAAGAATACTGTCAGAGTTGGGGCAGGGATGAACACAGCCCACTTTATATCCATATTTTGAGTCACTAACTTGATCTACAACATAACTAAAGAAAGAGAAGAGATATTGAGAGAGATGTTGGTGTGAAAGTCTTTAAGAACATTAGTAATAAAAATGGCACACAGCCACATTTTGTATGGTCACTATCTAGGGAATAGATAAAATAAAAAGTTATGTACTCACCATAACGTTCTATGTTTGTTGTCCATCTCGCCTATATTCTTGCTGTTTGGGTAGAGAGCCATTCTTGGCTCTGACTAGGCCGAATACTAAAGCTTGAGAGCTTCCACTGGCTCGAGGCTATCCCCCTATCCCATGATGCTCTGGGCCAAATCCCCAGATCTTGTTTGCAAGCGAAAGACAATCACAGCAATTTTGTGGAAATATATACAAAAGATATATACACACACACACACACACACATATATATATATATATATATATATATAAATACCTTATAAGGACAGGAACAGAGACTCCAAACCATCAAAAAACTATGTGCATAGTATAGTTATCCACCAATTCCTCCAAGAATACAGGATGGGGGAAGGAGGGTGGGACGCAAGAATACAGGTGAGATGGACAACAAATACAGAACGTTATGGTGAGTACATAACTTCTTAATGTCATGTTATCCTATCTTGCCATAATTATTGCTGTTTGGGACAATGTCCCTAGCACCTTTATCCTAGGGTGGCTCAGTAAAAAATACTCTTTAATACAGTGGATGCAAAGGAGGACCTGTTCTGGGAGGCCACATCAACTTTGTAATGAGTGATAAAGGTATGAGGTCTCACCCAAGTTGCGGCTGCACTGATAGAATCAATAGGAAGTCTAGCTTGAAAAGCAGAGGATGTTGAGACAGCTCTAGTAGAATGTCCTCTTACCTTCCCTGGTAGATTCTTATCCTGCTTATTGTAGCAGAAAGAAATGCAATCAGTAAGCCACTTAGATAAAGTTACTTTGGAAATTGACAAGCCTTTTTTTTTTGTCCAAAAAGGACACAAAAAGCTGGTCAGATTTCCTGAACACTCTTGTCCTGTGCAGGTAAAAATGTAATTGTCTATGAACATCCAGCTGGTGCAACTTATATTTTGCCTTGCTGCTATAGTTCGGAAAAAAGACTGGCAATTCAATGGAGAGGTTCAAATTATTCTCTGAACAGACTTTGGGAAGGGATGGGATTAGTTCAAGGAGACCACATCCTTGTGAAAAATGATGGAGGACTAGTAGAGAGATCTTGTAACTCCGATACCCTTCTGGCAGAGGTTATGGCTAATAAAAAGAGAGTTTTCCAAGACAAAAACTTCAAATCACAAGATGATGCAGGTTCAAAGGGTGGTAAAATTAGCGAAGTTAGCACGAGATTTAGGTCCAAAGGGACCGGAGGTTCCCTGATTGGGAGACTGAGTAATAAGATACCTTTGAGGAAGGTCTTACATAACCTATGAGACATAATCAGGACTCCCATTTCTCCAGTATGGAAATTAGAAATGGCTGCCAGTTCAACCCTAATGGTAGCTGCAGCAGCTCCTTCTTCAAACAGTTCAGTAAGAAAGTCTAAAACTGTAAATATGGAAGCTGTAAAAGGCTCTATTGTTCTGTTTCGCAGCCCAACATGAAAATCTTTTCCACTTAGTGGAGTATAATTTTCTCGTGGATGGTTTATGGGAAGAAATGAAAAAATAACTCACTGCAGGGGAAAAGGGGTAACACCTGGCTATGCATGGAATTGGAGCAGCCATGCTGTCAACTTGAGGGTATGGACAGATGGATGGAACTCTCCCGAAGAATGGGTCAGGAAGTCTGGAATTGGATCCAGAATCCAAGGTTCCTCCAGCAGATGGGTCCGGAGAAAAGGGAACCAAACTTGACGAGGCCAGTAAGGAGCAATGAGGATCATAGTTCTATTCAACAGTCTGGCCTTCTGAATGACTTTGGGGATTAGAGGAAAGAGGGGAAAGGCACAGAGTAATCCCGGGGGCCAATCGTGAACCTGTGCAACCCTTGGTGACTTCCCCGGAGGGGGAATGAGGGTAAAGTATTTGCTGCATTTGGTATTCATGGACATGGCGAATAGGTCGCAGCAAGGCTGGCCCCATTTCTGGAAGATCACTTCCACAATCTTTGGTTTCAGGGACCACTAGTGAGCCATCAGAATTGCTTTGCTGAGCTTGTCAGCTATCACGCTGGATTTTCCCGGGATGTGCGTTGCTATCAGAAAACATTGAGAAGCGATTACCCATTGCCAAACTCATGTAGTGGGTAAGATTTAGTTCCTCCCTGTTTGTTTATATACCACACTACTGACATCATGTCTGTCTGAATTGCAACCGTTCCTATGGGAAGAGAGTCCTGAAATGCTTGCAACGCATAAAGCACTGCTCTCATCTCAAGAACGTTTATGTGCAAATGGCTTTCATGATCTTGCCATAGTCCTTGAACTGTCATTCCCAGATTATGCCCCCCAACCCGATCTGGGAAGTGTCCATGGTCAGTACCGCGTTCAGTTGAGGAAAAACAAATGGATGGCCCTGATACAATTGGTCTGTCTGCAGACATCAAAGATCTTTTTTGCAGGACTCCATGATGTTAATCTGGTGTGATAGAGGAAGATCCTGCACTGACCACTGGGCAAAGAGTAACCACTGTAGAACTCTCATGTGTAAATGTGCTAGCAGGACTAGGAGAATAGCTGCTGCCATGGTACCCAGAACTTGTAACACAAATCTGCCTTGAACGCTTCTCTTTGCCAGTAAATTCTTGATTTGCCGGTGAGGGGACTGAATTCTGTCTGGGGTAAAGTCTTGCTGTCATGGTTTTTGAATCCAGATCTGTGCCTAAGAATGTAATATGTTGAGACCGAGACAAGGCAGATTTTTTTTTTAAGTTTATTGTGATCCCAAGTCTGGCGCAAACTGACAGTGTTTCATCCCTCGTTTGAAGTAGATGATGTCTGGTGGTGGCAGTGAGGAGCCAGTCATCTAAATATGGAAACACCTGGAATCCCTGACGTCTCAAGTTAGCCGTAACCACTGCCATGCATTTGGTGAACACTCTGGGGGCTGTAGTGAGACCAAAGGGCAGGACTCGAAATTGGTAATGACTGGCTCCCAGCCGAAAGCATAAGTGTCTCCTGGATCACCTGTCCATCTTTATATGGTAGTACACATCCTGGAGATCTACTGAGCACATCCAATTGTCTTTCCCGATAAATGGTAAAACCAACTGCAGAGTTACCATCTGTAATTTTGACTTCTTCACTGATTTGTTTAGTTTGCTGAGATCTAGAATGGATCTACAGTCCCGTGTCTTTTTTGGAACTAAAAAGAATCTTGAGTAAGTTCCGGATCCTATCTGGTCTGTGGGAACCTCTTGGCTTTCTAGCAATGAGATTACCTCTTGTGTTGCCTGGTGGGACATCCAGTAAGGACCAATTTTTTTGGTGGGGTGGGGTAGAAAAGGGTATGCAGTAACCTGTGGATATTATTGTTTGTACCCACTTGTCTCTGGAAATTTCTTGCCAGGCATTTGGGTACAGTGACAATCGACCCCCGACTGCCTCCAGAGAAAAGGAGAAGGGCTTCCTTTCAGGAGCACTGGTAGGGCCTGTCAGAGAACGTATCTCTGTTGCCCTGGTTTTGCGGACCCCCTCTGTCACGAGGTCGGCGTCTTCCATTATAAATTCCCCTTCTGCCCCTGGGGGAAGAGTCACCATGTGTGTCAGAAAAACCTTTTTGGGACTCGCAGAACCACATTTTTCTGTCCTTTTGACCTTTGGGATAAAGTCTAGATGGGGCAGAAAAACTGACTCCCACGGCAGATAAGGTTTTCCCGCACCTGGTTAAAGTTTCTTTCACCTTTGGTTCAAAAAGGGATGAACCATCAAAAGGTGCATTGGTGAAAGAAGACCTAAAAGGTTCAGCAGAATTGCAAAGGTGCATCCAGGAATGCCTCCTGAGGGAAATTCCTGCTGCTGCCGCCCTACTTGCTCCATCCACCGCATAAGAAATCAGCCTCATGGAGGAGTTTGCATAGAAAGTGAGGGTGGAGAGCTGAAAAGACACTATCTGCGGACACCGAAGCTGCTGTACCCTGAAGGGAATCTCCTAGCTCCTGTAGGAGATCCCTTTGAAGGTCAGTAAAATGGGTAAGGTAGTTCAGCAAGTGTAGGGTAAAGGCCGTTGAAGAGAAGGCACACTTTCCATATCTATCCATAATCCTTAACTCTCTGTTAGGAGGATGAACAGATGAAGAGGTCTCCGAGAGTTCCTTCTTGGTGGCTGCCACCACCAGCATGGCCTCTTTAGGAACACCATTTGTCAAATATTCTTTATCCGAGGGAGTGGTAATAAACTTATTGGACCTCCTTGGACCAGGCTCCACGGTATCAGGTGATGTCCAAGCCTTACAAGACATGACCCCTAGTAGTTTTTCATAAGGAGGAGTCACCCAGGAGGTGGAAGGGCGAGACCGAAAAGCCTCCAGGTATAGCGATTCATCCTCTGAAGGGTTGATGGGCTCCCAGTCACCACTCTGCTTCAGGATTTCCAGGATGTCGGCAAAGGATACATCCTCAGAGGGGGCCTTGGGGACCCTTCAGACTCATCCAAGTCGGTATCAGAGGTGACAGACTCAGGGGAGTCTATGTGCTTCCTCTTGCACAGTCTCTTCTGAGGAATCTCCTCGGAGGGGTACACCGGGGAGGTTTCAGAAGAGACAACGCTGCCAACTGGGGCTCCCTGAGGCTCTGGGTCTCTATGCCTAGGGGGAAGCAGAGGTGAAGAAATTATCACTGGCACCTAGGAGGGACGAGAGACTGGATCTGATGGTGGGGCGGTCTGAGGTGACAGCGCCTTCTCCATCAGTTTGAAAGCCTTCCTACCCCAGTCTGAAGTGGCCCTCGGTTCCGAAGCAACAGAGTGCCAATTCTGAGTCAAGGTAGGAGGCCCTGAAGCTGACGTGGGAGCCGAACTCAACCGACCAGAAGCACTGAGAGGAAGAGTTGGATCAGATGACAGTCCGCGCCGACTCTCCCCCCTGGACCCAACTGGTGAGTTTCGGCTCCCAGACCCTCGACTTCCGACAGAGCCGAGGAAAGTACAGTTGTATACACTTACCATAAATGTAGATGTTCAAGTGTATTCACTGTTGCAGTCATTACATCTGGGTAATCTGCTGGCAGGATGCCCTCATTTGGCCTGAATTCCAAAGTCTTGGGTCCTGTGTCTGTTGCTGTCTCCTCTTCCATGACGTCAGGTCATCAGGGGTATAAAGCAAGCAGCCGACATTTTCTTTAGTTTTTCTTGCCCCAGATGTCAGGTGCCCCCAAAAAGGTAGCAAAAATATATATACATATAAAAACTATATATACATGCATCAATACAAACTTTACCTTCATCTACAAGCCATAGGTTGTAGAAGATAGAGAAGGAAAGATAAACTCCACAATGAAAGGGGGATGGCGGGCGGGTAACCTGGACTGCAACAGTGAATACACTTGAACATCTACATTTATGGTAAGTGTACACAACTGTACTACGTTCTTCGTGTTTCACTGTTGCAGTCATTACATTTGGGTAGAATCCCAAAGCTATGGCTGGGAGGCTGGAGCAAAACAGCATTAGGTGCGGCTATAACGCCCTGCAGAACTGCAGTGGCAAAGCCTGCCCTGGACTTAGAGTAGAGAAGCAAATGATAATGCTTTGTAAAGGTGTGAACAGAACTCCAAGTAGCAGCGTCTAGAATGTCTTTGGTTGGTACTCCTCTGAGAAAGGCTGCTGAAGTAGCTGCAGCTCTGGTGGAATTAGACCTAATGCCCTTGGGCACAGGTTTACCATGGTGTAAGTAGCAGAAACGAATGCAATGGGCTTATCCACTTTGAAATAGTCTGCTTTGAAATAGCCTTTCCTTCTGATCCTGCAGCATATGTCACTAGTAATTGCTCAGTTTTTCTTAGAGCTTTAGTCCTGCTCAAGTAGAATCTTAGCTGTATGTGTACGTCCAAGGAATGCAGAATTCTCTCCCCCTTGTTCTGCGGATTTGGATGAAAGGTTGGCAGATGAATAGTTTGGTTAAGACCCACACTGGAAACCACCTTAGGCATAAATGTTGGATTTGGCCTCAGAGACACTCTGTCTGGGTGAAATACGATAAAAGGCTCCACAGCCATGAGGGCATGTAGCTCTGAGACTGTTCTTGCTGATGTAATTGCTAGTAGCAGAGCTGTTTTCCATAAGAACTTTATATCAGCAGTAGCAGCTGGTTCAAATGGAGGCAGGGTGAGCTTTTCTAACACATAATTGAGGTCCCATGCAGGTATTGGTGATCTTCTAGGAGGCCTTAAATTTTTGGCTCCTCTAAGATACTGCTTTAGTAAAGGTTGAGAAAAGATTGGTGGCTCTGTATTGTAATGAACCGAAATGGCAGAGGCATGGATTTTAATTGATGAGAAAGATGGACCTTTGTCAAGCATCTCAGTCAAGTATTGTAATATCTGAGGAATATTTGGTTCTGCTGTATCAGTTCCTTGTGCTTGATTCCAAGCACAGAATCTCTTCCATTTATCAGCATAGGATTTTCTAGTACTAGGCCTTCTGGCTTCCAAAATGACATCTGTCACAGCTTTACTGAGAGGTGTTGTCTGCATAACTACATGATCAGCCATGTTGCCAGGTTCAGTGTCTGGAGTTGATTGTGCAGGATCTGATTGTTTTGCTGGGACAGTAGTTGAGGTCTTTGAGGTAAGGTCCAAGCTGGGTATTGAGACAAGTTCCTTAGGATTGGGTACCAGTATTGGCGGGGTCAGTCTGGGGCAATTAGTATCATCTCTTTGGTTTCTCTTGTCTGACTTTTAGGAGGACCTTGGGAAGAAGAGGCAGATGAGGAAAGGCATAAACTGATAGGTTTTTTCCAACTGAAGGATAGGGGGTCCACTTTCCATGCTTGCCTGTCATAAGTCCTTGTGCAGAATCTTTTCAATTGATAATTTTGAGGAGAGGCAAATAGATCTATGTCTGGGCTCCCCCATTTTTCTGTTATCATGCTGAAGACTTGTGGATCTAGTTTCCACTTGTGAGGATCCATAAGGTTTCTGCTTAAATCGTCTGCCAGAGTATTTTGTTTTCTTAGCAGGAATTGTGCTTGAAGATGTATTTGGTAAGTCAAAGCTCTGCCCCACAGTGCCATGGCTAATCTGCAAAAGGAGGTATGAATGCTTGGCTCCCTGCTTGTTTATATACCACATGACTGTGGTGTTGTCCATCTTTATAAGTAGTTGTCCTGGATTAAGTAAATCCTTGAACGCTGTCAGGGCATTTTGAACAGCTAGCATCTCTTTCTGGTTGATATGTAGATGCATTTGTTTTGGGGTCCATATACCCTGAATGCATCTTCCTGCCATGTGGGCCCCCCAGGCATAATCTGATACGTTTGTTGTTAAGGTTTGGCTGGCAGGGGGTAGAGTGAAGGCCCGTCCCATGTTTTGGTGACATGCCTTTGCCCACCATAGAAACTCCTCTTGTAGGCAGGGAATGAGAGTAATCATTGTTTCCAGACTGTGACAATGTTGACTCCATAAACGTTTTAGGTACCATTGAACTTTCCTCATATGGAATCAGGAGGATGCAGGATGCCATGAAGCCCAAAGCCTGCAGAATTTGCTTGCAGATAACTGGGTTTTTGTTGCCATCAGTTTGAAGTAAGTAGTCAGTTGCCTTTGCTTGTCTGGCGTGAGGTAAGCCATCTGGGCAGTTGTATGCAAGCTTGCACCCAGGAATGTTATCTTTTGAGAGGGTACCAGTTGTGATTTCTTTTCATTTATTGTGTACCCTAGGCATGTTAGAAGCCTTTTCACAAATGCCAGGTGTTGAAGAAGAATGTCCTTGTTCTCTGCTTGAATGAGACAGTCGTCCAAGTAAGGATATATTTGTAAACTACTTTGTCTGCAAAATGCAACTACTGGTGCCAGGCACTTTGTAAAGACCCTGGGTGCAGCAGATAAGCCAAAGGGCAGTGCAGAGAATTGGTAATGCATTAAGCCAGCCTTGAATCTGAGGTATCTTCTGCACAACTGCCTTATTGGGACATGCAGGTATGCCTCTTTTAGGTCTAATGTCACCAGCCAAGCATTCTTGCCCAGCATGGGCAGAAGCTGCTGCAAAGTCAGCATTTTGAATTTTGGAATGTCCAGGTATATGTTCAGAATCGATAAATCCAGTATTGGCTGCCAGGCCTTGTCCTTTCTGGGTACCAAGAACAGTCTTGAGTAAAAACCTTGTCCTTTTTCCTGTTCTGTTACTGGCTGAATGGCCCCCATATCCATGAGGGACGTAACCTGTTTCTGTGCCTCTGCCCACTGATTTTTTGGCAGATCTGGCCAACCGTTTGCCATTGGCAGAGTATGGAAATGGAATCTGTATCCCTGTGATACAATGTTTAGCGCCCACTTGCCCTGGGTTATTAACTACCAATTTTGAGCAAAAAGTGCTAATTTTCCCCCTAAGGGTGCTGCCAAAAGATAAGTGCTTGGTGTAGGCAGAAGAAAGTTATTGGGACTGTTTTCTGTAGGTTTGCGCTTTATCTCCTCCAGATTGGAGGTAGAAGCGCCCCATTGCTTTGACCTGTATGAATCTTGTGTCTGGTATCTGGAACCCTTAGGGCATCTGGATTTGCCCCTTTGAGCTCTGTCTGACACAGGAAAGGACCATTTTTTTGTAGGCCAGTGTCTACTGAATCTTGGTGGCTGCACTTGTAAGAAGTCTTTTACAGTTTGCATAGACTTAGCTTTGTCTTCCATTTTCTTTAAAACCTCTTCTGCCTTAATACCAAACAGAGTATCATGCTGTAAAGGTGCATCTAGTAATTTAGCTTTAACACGATCAGGCAAACTTTGTTCCTTTAGCCAGGCATGCCTCCTAATCACAGACCCAGTAACTGTGGCCCTGCAGGAGGCCTCTAAGGAATCAAAACCACATTGCAAAGTATGCTTTCCAACCTGTTCAGCTGCATGCAATAATTCCTGTAATTCTTTATTTTCTACACATTCAGAAATCAACATCATTTTCTGTTTCAGCAATCCCATAACATGTTGTTGATACTTGAGTATATGAAACTAGAAGTTTAAGGCCCTAATTGCCAAGGTTGCAGATGTATAAACCTTTTTTCCCCATCTATCCAGTGCCCTTGAATCTCTGTCAGAGGGGGTAGGATTTTTTGCTGTTGAGGCCTTAACTCCCTTTGGACCCTGTGAAATAGTTTCAGGATCAGTAGCAGGGTTTCTAAATAAAAATTTGTGCGAGTCAGGGACCCTGTAATATCTGTCAGGCTTGCTGGGAGCCGGAGGTAAGGAGTCAGGAGTCAAGCTTGACCCCAAAAACATATCATTCACAATGTCTAAAACAGGGGGTATGGCTAAAGGCCTGTGCTGAGAGAGAAGAAGGAAATCCCTCAGCCTCTTTTTTGATTCTGAGAAATCTTGACTCTCCCAGTGGAAATGCTCCCTAAAAGTATGCAAGGTTTCTCCAAATGAATAATCCTCAGGAGGTGATGCAGATGGTATAGACCCCTTTGCATCAGAATCCTCATAGAGAGGTATAGATAATTCCTGATCAGAACAGGAATCAGAAGAAATAGAAACCTGATCTGAAGATTCATAATCAGTGTCTTGCCTAGGCCTCTTATCTGGAGGGGGATGGGAACCCCTAATCAAGGTAATAAGGTCTTCCGCCATTTTGATCATCTGTTTTTTAGGCATAGAGGCCTGTGCACGTGGCTCATGCGTCAGTTTTTTAGTTTTAGAAGTTGCTTTTGTATTTGGTTTTGCAGCTGTCGTCGGTATGATATAAAAGTGTTGAGGTCTGAATACACCCTCAGAAGCCGGTGCCTGCTCAGCGGCTCCGGACCCATCCGAGGGAGATACATCCGTGGGTCCAATACTTTGAGTATCTCGTGGCATGCCAGACTCCACATCGGTGTCGGTAGGGGCCTGCGACTCGAAAGTAGCAGGTATCAGGGGCTGCGAAAGCGCCTCACTGAGTACCAGTGAACCGACGACTGGATGAGGAGAAGCTTCATCATTGGTTTTGGACCTTGACTGTCTCTCTCTGTCCTTTTCTTTGCATTTTTTATGTACTCTGATAATCGGATTGCTATTCGACGACATTTCTGGGTAGTTATATCTGTTTCCAAAATACTTTGAGGCAAAAATATACCGACGCTTAATAGTGCGTTGATTAAATCTAGCACAAAACTGACAGCCAGGCACGTTGTGATCAGGGCCTAGGCAAGGAATACAGTATAAATTGAAATCCTTATGAGGTATTTGCTTCTCACAAGTAATACAATTATTAACTTTTTCTAACATCGTTATGGAGCAAGAAAAAAGTTTCCCCAATGAGGTACTTAGCTTTAGTGAAGACTTCGGTTCTGAAACTCAAACTCGAATATTTCAGGAGTCGGCCGACCGGCACTTGCAAAATGCTTCTGCTTTGGGCACTGCATGGCAAGAAAGACTAAAGAAAATTGCGTCGGCTGCTTGTTTTATACCCCTGATGACCTGACATCATGGAAGGGGAGTCAGCAACCGAAGCAGGACCCAAGACTTTGGAATTCAGGCCGACTGAGGGCAACCTGCTAGCAGATTACCCAAATGTAATGACTGCAACAGTGAAACATGAAGAACATGTTGGAGCAGTTGGTACCTAAGATTCCAACGGGGCTCTCGATGCAGATGGTTCCACAAAGTACAGTTGTGTACACTTACCATAAATGTAGATGTTTGAGTGTATTCACTGTTGCAATCATTACACTTGGGTTATCCTGCCAGGAGTAGCCCTCAGTCGGCTCGAATACCAGAGGCTTAGTATATCTGCATCGGTTACTGTCACTCCAGGACTGACATCAAGTCGTCAGTTGTATAAAATCAGGCAGCCAACGCCATTACATCAGTTTTTTTTGCCCCAAATGTCAGGAGCCTCCAAATAAGGAGCTAGGTTACGGTGGAAGAACACCACTAGTAAAACGTAAATAGCAGAAAATCCCTGTAAGGAGTGAGGAAGAGAGAGAGAGAGAGACAAGGGGGATGGAGGGTGGGAAGCCAGGACTGCAGCAGTGAGTACACTCAAACATCTACATTTATGGTAAGTATACACAACTGTACTATGTTCTTTGTGTTTCACTGTTGCAGTCATTACACTTGGGTTGATTCCCAAAGCTGAAGAAAAGGGTGGAGGCAGTCAAGAAGACTGGGGGCTAGCTAGGATGCCCTGCAAGACTGCGACTGCAAAGCCTGCCCTGGATTTGAAGAAGGTAGGCAGGTGTTAATGCTTGGTGAAGGTATCAACAGAACTCCATGTTGCAGCCTCCAGGATGTCCCTGGTAGGGACCCCTCTAAGAAAAGTTGCAGAGGTGGAGGTTGCCCTGGTGGAATGTGTCCTGACTCACTTAAGGGGAGATTGTTTGTTTGGATATGGCCTTACCCTCTGCCCCTGCTGCAAAGCTGACTAGTTATTGGTCAGTTTTCCTAATAGATTTAGTCCTACCCAGATAGAATATGAGCTGTCTGTGCACGTCTAGAGAATGCAGAATCCTTCCCCCCTTGTTTTGTGGGTTAGAGAAAGAGGTGGGCAAATGAATAGATTGGTTGAGAGCCAAACTGGACACCACTTCAGGCATGAAAGTTGGGTTAGTCCTGAGGGAGACCCTGTCAGCATGAAAAATGATGGAAGGGCTCTACTGCCATGAGTGCTTATAGCTCTGAAACTCTTCTAGCTGAAGTGATGGCCAGAAGCAAGGCTGTTTTCCAAGAGAGGAATTTTAACTCTGCTGAAGCTGCAAACTCAAAAGGGGGTAGTGTGAGCTTTTCCAACACAAAGTTAAGGTCCCAAGCTGGGGGTAGGAGCTCTTCTGGGTGGCCTTAAATTGTTAGCCCCTCCTAGGAACTGTTTGATGAGAGGGTGTGAAAAGAGAGGTGGCTTTGTGCTGTAATGAGCAGAGATGACAGAGGTATGCATTTTAATAGAAGAGAAGGATAAGCTCCTGTGTAGTAGGTCTACTAGGTAATCCAGGATGAGAGGTAGGGAGGGCTGTGCTGTTTTAGCTTCTTTAGCCTGGATCCAGGTGCAATACCCTTTCCACTTGTCAGCATAGGATTTTCTAGTGCTGGGGTATCTGGTCTCACTTATAACATCCAGGACTTGCTTGCTTAGACTGGCAACTGGAGGAGAGGACAGGGAATAAGCCAGTCTTCCAGGTTCAGGGTCTGCAATTGTGGATGCATGAATTCTCCATTCTGCTGGGTCAGGAGAGTTGGGTTCTGAGTTAGGTGCCATGGTGGCAGGGGTGAAAGACTGCGCAACACTGGGCAACAGTGCTAGCATGGCCAGTCTGGGGCAATCAAGATTGCTCTTGGTTTTTCCTCCCTTATTTTGAGTAGTACCCTTGTGAGTAGAGGTAGAGGGGGAAATGCATAGATCGAGAGGTTTACTCATTGGAAGGATAGGGCATCCACTTTCCAGGTCTTGTTGTGAGGTTCCCTGGTACAGAATCTGCTGAGCTAGTGATTGTCATGGGAGGCAAAGAGGCTTCTGCTTAAGTTGCCTGCCAGAGCATTTTGGGAGCCTGGCAGGAATTGTGCTTGCAGGAGAATTTGCATGGCTGAAGCTGTGTGCCAAAGGGTCATGGTGAGCCTGCAGACGGGATAAGAGTGAGTTGCTCCCCGCTTGCTGATGTACCACATCACTGAAGTGTTGTCTGTTTTGATCAGTAGAGGCCCCGGGGAGAGTAGGGGGTCTGAAAGTTGTCAAAGCATGCTGAACAGCTAGCATCTCTTTTTGGTTGATGTGCAGATGTATTTGATTTGGGCTCCAATAGCCCTGAATGCACTTGCCATCCAGGTGTGCACCCCTGACATAATCTGATGCAACTGTGATTAGGGTCAGAGTGGCATGGGGTTCTGAGAAGGGAAGACCCTTGTTATGGTTGCATGCTGCTGCCCACCAAAGAAAATCTTTCCTTAGACAGGGTATCATAGGTATGATAGGTTCCAGGTCCTGACAGTGTTGACATATACAAGTCTGGCATATGGAATGAATAGAATGCAGGATGCCATGAACCCTACAGCTTGCAGGATTTTCCTTGCAGATAACTGGGTTCTGGTGGCTAGCTGAGAGAAGTAGCCTATCAGATAGGCTTGTTTTTCTGGAGTAAGGAATGCCATCTGGGATGCTGTGTCCCGGCTTGCTCCCAGGAAAACAATTTTTTGCGTGGATACTAGTTTGGATTTCTTTTCATTTATAGTGTACCCCAGGGAGGTCAGTAGGTGCTTTACAAAGGTCAGATGCTGTAACAGCTTTTCCTGACTGTCTGCCTGAATCAGGCAGTCATCTAAGTAGGGGTAAATTTGAATATTCCGTTGTCTGCAAAAAGCAATGGCTGGAGCCAGGCATATTGTGAAAATTCTGGGAGCAGTGGCTAAGCCAAAGGGAAGAGCAGAGAACTGAAAGTGCACATATCCTGCTCTGAAACGTAGATATTTCCTACAAGATTTCCTGATTGGGATGTGTAGCTAGGCCTCTTTTAGGTCTAGGATGGCTAATCAAGCATCTTTGGATAGCATAGGAAGAAGCTGCTGGAGGGTGAGCATTTTGAATTTTGGTATCACCAGGAATGTGTTTAGAATTGATAGATCGAGGATTGGGTGCCAGGTGCCCTCTTTTCTGGGTACGAGGAAAAGCCTGGAATGGAAACCTTGGCCTATCTGGTCTGCAGGAACAGGCTATATTGCCCTCATGGAGAGCAGGGAATGGATTTGGTTTTGTGCCTCTGTCCACTGGTTTGGAGGAAGATCTGGGAACCCCTTTTGGGGTAGGTAGAGTGTGGAAATAAAACTTGCATCCCTGGGACACTATTTTGAGAACCCATCAGTCGTTGGTGATAGAGGTCCAGTTTTTAGTATGGGAGGAGAGTTTTCCTCCTAGGGGCACAAACAGGTGGGCAGAGGTAAGGGGTGGAGGTGTAAAGTCATTGTGAGTTCTTTCCATAAGGGGGTGGCTTAGCACTCCCTGTTTTTGAAGCGGTGGAACTCCACTGCTTAGATCTCTGCACTCCCTGGGATTGCTGCCTGGGGGAGTCTGCTTCCCCTAGGTCTTGTCTGAGCTGGTCTTGAGGGGGCCGGAAAGGACCAGTGCTTGTAGGAGCAATGCCTACTGAAATTCGGAGGCTGGACCTGCAAGAAGTCTTTAACTGTCTGCACAGATTTAGCTTTTTCTTCCATCTTTTTTAATACCTCTTCTGCCTTGGTGCCAAACAAATTGTCTTTGTTCAATGGTGCGTCCAAAGGATTTGATTTGAGATGGTCTGGCAAGGTCTGTTCCTTAAGTCAAACATGTCTTCTAAGTACAGAACCTGTGACTGCTGCCCTGCAGGATGGTTCTAGGGCATCAAAGCCACATTGCAAGGTTTGTCTAGTAACTTGGCTTGCAGAATGCATAAGCTCCTGTAATTCTTTACTTTCTGCACAAGCCGGAAAGGCGGATATTTTTTTGCTTAAGGAGTTCCATAATATGTTGCTGGTATTTCAGCATGTGGAACTGACAATTTAGTGCTCTAATGGCAAGAGTTGCAGAGGTGTATACTTTTTTGCCCCATCTGTCTAAAGCTCGGGAATCCCTGCCCAAGCGGGTGGGATTCTTAGGGGAGATGACCTCTGGGTCAGCAGTAGGCTTCTTGAAAAAAAAAATGTGAGAGTCAGGGACTCTGTAATACCTGTCAGGCTTCCTGGGAGCAGGAGGAAGGGTGTCAGGAGTTAAAGTAGAGTCCATAAAAACGTCATCCAGGACAGGAGGAATGGCTAAAGGTACCTTTTAGGTGGCTCAGTCAACGGAGCCAAAGAAGCTGGTCTTTTAGTAGAGTGTGTCTTAGAGGAAGAAGGGAAAGAAGATTTGGAGCTCTGTCCTTGTTCTAAAGACTCCTGAAAAGACCCCTTCACTAAATCTCTATCAATCAATTTCCTCTTCATTTCATGGAGCACCCTGCTACTGAAGCCATGGCAGATAGTGCAGGGGTCCTGCAAATGTACCTCACCTAGGCAGTAGATACAGCTAGTATGGCCATCGGTGATGGACATTTTCTGGGTACATCTATCGCATTTTTTAAACTCAGAAGGTCGATGCTCTTTTTCTTTTGATATTATGCAAAGGAAACACTACTGATAAGTAAGAGAAACAACAACTACAGTAGAAGAAAACAGTTACAGAAAGAGTTTTTTTTTTTTTTTTTTTTTTTAATACAGAAGAAAGGAGGGAAAGGAGCATCCCCTCTAAGTCAAACAGGCTGCGATAGCCCTCTAACTTAAACGGTGCTCTCTAGGATTATGACAGGAAGAAAGGGAGACTCTAGAAGAAACTTTTTTACTAAGTAACACACAGTAAAGAAAGGGATAGGGAGAGCGCCCCTCTAACTCAAACGGGCCACAAGAGCCCTTTAACTTAAACGGCACTCTCTAAACTAGTAGAGAATAGGGAAAAGACCTAATGCAGTCTCACAACAATCATTAAGTAAAATGAGAGAGAAAATAAGGAAACAGTGAAAAAATATAAAATTAGTCTACTTAGCCAACGAGACAGCCAGACAGCAACCTCGATGCTTGAGCGGCAAATGAGATATGGGGATTTGGCCCAGAGCAACATGGGATAAGGGGTTAGCATCGAGTCAGTGAAAGTTCTCGAGCTTTAGTAATTGTCCGAGAACGGCTCCGAACCCAAACAGCAAGAATTACGGTGAGATAGGACAACAGAACATCAGCATTTCTGCCAGATTTTACTGGCCAACATGAAAGAAATAGAAAACTTTTGTAAAGCTTGCCTGGATTGTTAAAAGACACTGCCTAACCCTGAGTTTAGGAAATTTTTGTTTCTCTTGTTTATAGCACAAATCCCACTTCAGTGAAAAGCAGCATACATTCTAGTCCACTAATGAGGCTGAGTAAAGGGCAACAGTATATACTGGTAGTAACTGATTATGCAACAAAATTATTTAAAGCAATACAACTATGAAGGGTCAATGCCAAATATACAGTTAAAGAATAAACACTACTTGTTTGTACAGTAGCAGTTCCCCACAAAATCCTTATGGATAAAGTCAACCATTTTACATTTAGTGTAATGTATGAACTATGCCAGTTTTTTTTATTTTATTTTTTTTAAGTAAAACAGCTAAGGACCTCTGTTTATCATTCATAATCAGATGGGTTATTTGAACATTTTAACAAAACTTTCAAGTCTATGTTAAGGAAAGCCATAGAACAGCATGGACAAAACTGGCTGCAACTGCTCCTATATCTCCTTCTTGCTATGAGATAGGTACCCCAAGCCTCAAGTAGGTTCACTCTGTTTGAAATGTTATACAGCATATTATAACCTTCCAGGAGAGATAAAGAATAATAATGCCTATAGTAAAAGAACAAATGGAAAGACACATGAAATACAATAAAGAACACATAACACAGATGCACAGCTTAGAGAATTCAGTGCTGGATTCAAAAGTATTTGTGCTAGTGCCCATGACCAAAAACAAATTCCTTACAAAGTGATATTGGCCTTCTGAAGTTATACAACTGATAAATGAAGTAAGGCGAAAAAAAAAAAAAAAGAACAGAACAGAGGCATTGCATAAAGGATCCCACAACATGTCTGAAAATTCAAGAAATGAGAGATACGATCAGTGTCCTAGAAATAAGATGTTAAAAAGCTTATTGTGAAGAATAGGGGTATGTATTTCACAGTTTTCCTGTGGGACTGTTTTAATCTAGTAAAACACTGAAACAGTATCTGATGAGCAAGGTAAATTTATCATCATAACAGATACCAAAATTTCAGCTAACAGTTAAAGAAGAGGTACAGAAAGTTCTGAAACTTGGGGTCAGAAAGTAATCTTTGAGTAGAATAACTCCACTGTAGGGGTCCCGAGCTTGACATGTCAACCAGATTTAACAATCACTTCAGAAAACTGGACTACATCTCCAATTTTTATTATGACACAAATTGATGAACTAGTGGAAAGAGTAGGAAAAGGTAGATTTAAGTAAATGTTATTAGCAAATTCTACTTGTCCCAAAAGTAAAGGAGAAAAAAAGTGTTTTCTATAACAGATGGACTGTTCCATTATAATGTCATGTCATTTGGTTTTCATGGAGTGGCAACAATGCTCCATAGGCTCACAGACAGGACACTTAGACCACTATCATGTTATTATTCAATAGCTTATCTGGACGATGTGGTTATTTTTTTCCAAGGAAAGGGGAAGTCATCTCCTTAAGGTACAGTTCATTCTGGTCTCCCTTCACCATGCTGAACTAACAGTAAACTCAGCTATGAGTATGACAGGCATTGGCAGAAGCCTATTACTTGGACGGTGTAATAGGAATGGTAAAGCTTCAGGCTGAAAAGGTAGACACAGTATTGAACTGGTTCAGACCATTACAAAATACATGTTGAGTCTTTCCTGGGCCTAGCAAACTATTACTGCAAATTTGTCCCAGAGTTTGCCTCTACTGCTTGCCACTTCATCTTACCATACAGGCCCCACTGAATTTCAAATGGATAGAGGTTATGGAGCAAACATTTCAGAAACTGAAGGACATAATGTACCCAGAAACCATCTTAATATGTCCAGACATCTCCAGACCATTTACTGCCTTACAGATGCCCCTGAGATAGGGACTGGGGCAAGTCCTATTACAAAGCATACAAGGGGATGAAAACCTCATGTGTTACATTAGTTGGAAACTCAGTAACACTGAACAGCATTACTTCATGATCAGAAGAGAATGCATAGCAATAAAGTGAGCTCCTGAAAAATTATTAAAACCTCACCACCACTGGCCATGCCTCTCTATAATAGATATACAGGCAGAAGGACTGAATTCTAAGCTTGCTTTTTTGTCTCAGTCCTCCAGGTATTTAAATTTAAGATCACACACTGTCTGGGCCACTACCACCTTAACATGATCGGATATGTACTAGGCATGCAGCCCAACCCCAAAGGCTTGAACTAATCGTTCTTCACTGAGTGAGTCACATGACAAAGTGAATAAGGCTAACATTTAACTGAGCCGAAACCGGTCTGTTTGTTGTGCTTTAAACAAGCTAATAAATTAGTACAGCTTGCCATGATGTGCTGGCTGAGTTTTGTTTTTTGGATTTTGTTTTGAGTCGTGCAGTTACAGTACGGGCAGGAACCCATTTCAACTTTTAGGCCATTTTGGAGTAAAATTAATTACAAAAATAACAACCACTTTTATACAGAGGCATTTGTAATACAGTAAATTTAAAGGTATGCTGAAAAACATATGCCGATTCATTTTTTGGGTAGGGTTCTCTTTTAATGCAAAACTATGGAAACCAGGGTGAAAGTAGATGTGGGCAGTATACAAAAGGATTACTGGTGCAAAATGTCTCAGACTCCTGTAAGACAGAGTCAGGAGTAGCCTCAAAAGCTGGAAAAGGAACTGCAAACACCTTTTTGCCCTGTACTAGAACTTTTCTGCTATTGAAGAGAAGTAATGACTTTTGGAATGTCTGCAAAGATTATAAGAACTGGATTAACTGACATTATATGCCTGCAAATAAAGAATTTTACTTATTGGGGGACATTAGACTTGCATGCAATATTTATTTTCTGAAAAAAGAAGTTATGTGCTTACCATAACATTCCATCTGTGTTGTCCAATTTTCATTCTTCCTCAATTCGGATCTGAGCCTTCAGATCCATCTCAGCCGTTGTAAAAGCTCATGCCAACATTGAACTCTTGAGCTTCTCCCTTACCCAGAATGCACCAACCCCATTACCTCAGATCTTGCCTGCAGATTATAGCAAAAGACTAACACTTTACTCACAAAAAAATATTTTAAGCAGCAATATAGAAGATAAAGGAGCACAAAGCTATATCTGGACTTATAAAGGCAGAGTAAAGACCCCAAGACTTGCTCTATCCACTTGCTCTTCAAATAACATTGGATGGGGGTTGGTGAGTAGGGACTTGAGGAGGAATGAAAACTGGTCGACACAGATGGAACATTATGATAAGTACAAAACGTCTTTACCTGTTGTCAATTTTCATTCCATTCTCCAGCTACTATATTCCCAGGATGGCCTCAAGGAAGGATATTCCTGAGCACCACTGAGCCAAACAATGCCATACTTCTAGAAACTAAGTCTATCTTGTAATGAGATATGAAGGTGAGGTGAAGCCCAAGTTGCTGCTGCACAAATATCATCCATAGAGGCTCTTGAATGAAATGCTGAGGAAGCTGCTATGGGTCTTGTAGAATGAGCATGCAATTGCTTAGTTAAGGGAAAATTCAATTTATTGTAAATGAAAGAAATGCAATTAGTTAGCCACTTGGCTACAGAAACTCTAGACAGTGGCTTGCCCAATTTCTTTTCCACAAAAGGAAGAAACAACTGATATGATTTTCTGAAGTCCTTTGTGCTGTGTAAGTAGAAACATAATTGTCTATGCACATCTAGTGAATGCAACAAATATTCACCTTTTTGTATAATTTGGGTAGAAAACTGGAAGGCTGATCAGTTAATGTTGGATTCTGATACATCCCTGGGCAAACAGGATGCATTAGTTTGCAACATAACTCTATCTTTAAGAAAAATTAGGTATGGAGGTATCACTGATAAAGCTTGAATTTCTGAAATTAGTCTGGTGGAAGTAATGGCCACCAAAAATAAAGTCTTCCAAGACAGGAATTGGAGATCGCAAGCATTTGTGGGTTTGAAGGGAGGAAGAACCAAAGCTTGCAGTACGAGAGTTAAGTCTCACAGTGGAGTAGGATCTTTAACTGGAGGCCTCAAGAGAAGTATTCCACATAGAAAGGTCTTACAAAGTTTATGCGAAATTACGGAAGAGCCATTAAGACCAACATGGAAACTGGAAAATGCTGCTAATTGAACCATTACCATAGAAGAAATGGCCTCTTGATCAAAAAGCAATGACAAAAAATCCAGGATAGCATGAATCAATGCAGAAAAGGAATCCACATCATTTTAAAGTGCCCAATGCACAAATCCTTTCCATTTGTTAGCATAAGCTTTTCTTGTAGATGGTTTGAGTTAAGATAATAGAATTTGTCGAACCAGGGAGGAGAGCATAAGTTGTCTGCCTATTACTGGAAATGGAGAAACCAAGCCGTCAGCTTGAGCTTTGGAAGATCTAGATGAACCATTTCCATTGGATAAGGCAGAATGTCTGGAACTAGTTCCAGAATGCATGGTCGATCGATCAAATGAGGCCAGAGGAAGGGGAACCAGATTTATCGAGA
Organism: Protopterus annectens; assembly: GCF_019279795.1. NCBI lineage: Eukaryota > Metazoa > Chordata > Ceratodontiformes > Protopteridae > Protopterus > Protopterus annectens. The sequence goes on from NC_056743.1 coordinate 113,748,354, forward strand.
TCAAAAGGTGAAATGAGAATGACCTTGCTCTTCAACCTGACTGCTCTCTGAAAGAATTTTGATATCAGAGGATAAGCATACAGTAACCTGAGGGGGGGGGGGGCAATCATGAAGTACAGCATCCCTCAATGACTCCCCATGTGGAGGGACAAGATCAAAGTATCTGCTGCACTTGCTGTTTAGGGGAGAAGCAAAAAAGATAGCAGCAAAGCTGGCCCCACTTGTGGAAAATCTTGTCCACTACTTTCTGGTTGAGGGATGATTCATGAGGTAACAGAATGCACCTGCTCAGTTTGTCTGCTAGTACATTGGCCTTTTCCGGAATATGTGGTGCTAACAGAAAGCAGCTGGAAGAGATTGCCCACTGCCACACTCGTAGTGCTTCTCGAGACAGGGGGGTATGATCTGGTACTATTACCAGTGACATATTGTCTGTTTGTAACACAATCGTTCCCGATGGGAGAGCATCTTGAAAGGCTTGCAACGCTAAAACCACTGCTCTCAACTCCAGAGCACTGATATGCAAATTGGCCTCTTTGTGGAACCACATGCATTGGACTGTCCTTGCCAGGTAATACCCCCCCACCTCAGCTGGGAAGCATTTGTGGTCATTATGGCCTTGGGCTAATAAGGGACAAATAGACTGCCTTGTAGTAATAGTTCTGACGGGGTCCACCACATCAGATCTTTTTTTGCAGAAGTTGATGATTTGAATTGAGGTGGGTAGCTGTAGCTGAAGTATTGACCATTGAGACACTAACATCTATTGAAAAATCCTTATGTGAAATCTGGCCAGCAGGACAAGGGGTATCACTACCGCCATTGATCCTAACGTTTGTAGAACCAGATGAGCAGGGGCTGTAGTATTGCTAAGTATCTTGTTGACTTGCAGTCTTAAGGTGTGAACTCTGGAAAACTGAAGACAAGCTTCTGTTGACCTTGTGTTGAGTAGTGCTTCTATGAACTCTATAGTTTGAGATGGCTGAAGATGTGATTTTTCGAAATTTATGGTTATGCCTAATTGTGCATAAATCTGGATTACTTTTCATTTTGCCATGATAAGTTGATGCCTGGTCGGAGCAGAGATGAGCCAGTCATCTAAGTAAGGAAACACCTGGAATCCGTGCAGTCTCAAGTGAGCTGCAACAACTGCCATACATTTGGTGAACACCCTGGTGGCTGTGGTGAGACCAAAGGGCAGTGCTCTGAACTGGTAATGACTGGACTGGCTCCTAGCCAGAAGCGTAAGAATTTCTTGGATCATCTGTTCATTTCACTATTACAGTATGCATCCTGAAGATCTACTGAGCACATCCAATTGTCTTTTTCCAGAAAAGGAAGAGTCAACTTAACCATGAACATCTGGAACCTTGTCTTCCAAACAAAGTTGCTCAGGTTGCTGAGATCTAGAAATTGGTCTTTAGTCCCCTGCCTTCTTTGGCACTAAAAAGAATCTCGAGTAAGTTCTGGATTCTCTCTGGTATGGGGGGGGGGGGTCATGGATGACTCTCTTGTTTAGCAGCTTTTATATTTGAAATGCTGCTTGTTCCCTCTGAGTGGAGCATTGGGAATTTTTATGGAGTTTGGAGGACAAAGGGAAAATAAATTTATATATCTTCTGGATGCGATCCTCTGCACCCAAGTATCTTTTGTTATTTCTAGCCAGGCTTTCCAGTACAGGGACAAATGACCCCCGATTGCCTCCAGAGGGGGACAATCAGGCCTCTGTTCAGGAGCGCTGGAAGGGATTGCCAAAGAAGGATTCTCTGGACCCCTGATGTTGCAGGCCTGCTCTGCCACTATGGCAGCATGTACCATTTGAACTTCCCTCTCTGCCTTTGGTTTAAGACCATCCCCTTGTGTCCTGGAAAGATCCCTGTGATTTTCTAAACCACATCTTTCCACCACTTCATTGATTCCACAAAAAGGATCTTTGGGGGTGGAAAAACATACGCCCATGGCAGAAAGGGTCTTTCCATCCCTCTCACACCTGGACAACATATTTTTTACTTTGGGGTCAAAACGAGAGGTGCAGTCAAAGGAAGCATTGATGAAAGTACTTATAAGGCTCTGCAAAATCACATAAATGCATTCAGATCTGTCTCCTAATGGCTACACCTAAACTCACTGTCCTTGAGGTTCATTCTGCCACATTAGAAATAAGCCTCATGAACTAGTTGGAAATCAATTCTAGGGTCGCCAGCTGAGGAGTGACTGAATCCTTCATCTCTTCAGATACAATTCCTTTGAGGGTACCTGAAAGTTCTTAATCAGATCCCTCTGAAGTCTAGTAAAATGTGTAAAATAGTTCAGAGACCTTAAGGCAAAGGTCGTTGAAGCATAGACATGCTTCTCAAACTTGTTAATCGCCTGAGACTTCTTGTCAGGAGGATGGACAGAGGTACATTCGTCAGCAAGTTCCTTTCTAGTAACCACCGCCATGACCATGACATCAACAGGAGGATCTTTTGACCAAAACTGCTTAGACTCTGGAGGGGTCAGAATGCTATATGGCTTTTTGAGAATGGGCTCAATGGAGTCAGGTTCCTTCCATGTCTACTGTGAGACCAACTTCAGGAGCTCATCAGCGGGCCAGGACCATCCAGCTACTAGATGGGCCGACACCAAAATCCTTCAGTAGTACAGATTCCTCCGACAAAGGTTAGGTGGACGTCCAGCCATGTCTCTGTTTCAGGATCTGAAGGATGTCTCCGAATGAAATATCTTCAGGAAGTGACCATGGGGACCCTTCACCCTCATCTATATCTGTATCCTCGGCGACTGATTCAGGAGAATCAATATGCTTCCTCTTGCATTGTCCCCTTCTTAGAGACTTCCTCGGTGGGATATTCCAGGCAGCTATCAGAGGAGGAGGGGAATCCCTGTTGGGAAGCCTGGGGTTTTATCAGCTGCCCCTGTAAAGAGGATAGCTGAGACTCAAAACACAGTGGTGAAACAGAAGATGACACAGGATTAAAATGGGGAGGCATCACCTGGATCTGAGTTGTAGACACAACTCTCTCCAGAACCCTAAAGGCAGATGGTCCTGGAGAGGGAAAGTAACCCGTATTAGACAGGCCAGACTTCTGATCCCTGGTCCTGGTACTGCCCTGCTCCGAGAATAGCAGCCCAGAGTTCAAAGTCAGACCTGAACTGAAAATTGCCAAGGCTCAAAGATGAAGAGATGGCTCCAAAACTCTCGGAGTCAACTGTAGTATCTTGGACTACACGGTTTACAATTGGCTCCGACAGCTCTCTGGATCCAACTGAACCAAAACTATCAGAGCAAGTTTCGGATCCGGGGAAACCAGAATCCTCTGATCTGGAAAAGATTACTCAGATCCAAGGGCTCTGAGACCTGGATAGCAGTCAAAGGAGGAATTCATAAAGGAGGAGTAGTGGATACATGGAACTTCCAACTCAATGGGGTAGGAGTCGAGGAAGGGGCAGACTGGCGCTATATCGAGAGGATTTTTCTCAATAACCTCTCTACATCTTATTCGGTAAGACTTTTGGATGGATGAATGGATAGAGCAGATGGAGACTTTGATCTTTCTAAAAATGAGGAAGGCACTCTAGATGGGACCGTGTCCACTGAAGGAGAGTACCTCATTGTAGGCAGAACTGGTAAAGAGGACATCTGATCTGAGGTCTTCAGATCTGACAAATCTTTAGCTGTTAGAGATTTCTGATCTGAAGAAACCGTAAAATCCAATGGCTTGAATTTGATACTGGATCCTAAGAAAGAAAAGGATCCAATAATTTTTGCTACTTTTTCACTGATCCAAAGAAACTATAGGATCCGAAGTAGTTCTCAAGTGATTTTTCCAAGGGCATGGAGGATGCAGATGAGGTGCTCGGAGGAGTAATTGTCAACATTTTCGGTTTCTCTTTGGAAGGTCCAAATATAGCCTGGTCAAAGGAAGAAGGCAAAAGACCCATAATGATAAGCTTGTTATGTTCTATCAATGCCCTAGGATTGAAGGCATGACAGATCGTGCAATTCTCCCGGAGGTGGAGAGGACCTAAACAAAAAACACACAAGGAGTGCGCGTCAGCCACTGGGATCTTCTGAGTGCGCTTCCCACACTTTCTGAATCCAGCCAGGCTCTTTTCTTTCTCAGCCATCAGCAAAAATGAAAGGCCAAGCACAGCCACAGCCACTAAATTAAATAGAGAAAGTCCTATTTTTTTTTTTTTTAACAGAAGGAAAGCAGAAGAAAAGGATGGATGTGAAGAAGTACCAACAATGGTACTAAAGTCTACGATAATCATAAAAGAGAGGAAGAGGGTTACTAAAAATAGTATCTAGTAAAACCATGAATGGTAAGGTAATAAGGAAATAAATCAAAGATTTGTTGAAAGATAAGGGAGAACGCCTAAGCAGGAAACTTTTATCTAAGGGTGTTTAAAGGCAAATGAAGATGAATAATTTGTAAGTTTTGAAATGTACTTATCACCCAAGCTCGAAAGAACAACGGAACACGTCTTTTCGCTGAAGTGGCAAACAAGATCTGTGGTAATGAGGTAATGCATTCTGGGTAATGGAGAGGCTCGAGAGTTCAAGGTTGCCACAAGCTTTTACAATGGCCAAGTCAGATCCGAATGCAAAGATTTGAACCCATCAGTTGAAGCCAGAATGAAAACTGACAACATCAGATGAATGGTTTTCTGCTCTCTCCACACTGAAGAAAGCCTTTGTTTTGTGTTACGCTTTGTAAATAAACCCGAGTTTTAGAACTGGCTTTATGGCAGGTTCATATCACATGCTTACCAAAGTTGCTACATATTCTACAAGTACTAACAACGTCAGTCATAAAAAATGGACTTGTAATGTAAACGATTTGTGTGGTAAGATAAAAACAAAGAGTGTTATACCAATATATAAGGCAAAATCACACTTTATAAAAAAATAAAAATAACACTGTTCAAACAAGGAATGCTTTAGCACACATCAGTAAAAATAAAACACAAAAAGTACAATGCATAATTAAAACATCCATTCCTTTGCTAACAGGCTGGCTTTATTTGTCTAGATAAGCACCAAAATGTATACAATTACTAAGAATAAGTCTAAAAGATTTTCCTACCTCTTGCAGTCTCTCGATGTGAGTCCTACACATTTCAAGGTCACTATCACCAGGGACAACAATGATACCTAGAGGAACAGCTGCAAGAGAAAATTAAAAGAAAATACTTAAATGTTTCCTTACTTGACCTGTTTCTGAGTGGCTTACATAACAGGCATGGTAGATGAAAAATTCACACACTTCCACTAAGGGAAAGATCTACACATAATGAAACAGCAAATATGTTGTTAAATGTTTTACTCAAAAAACAAGTTCAGTTTCTTTTAGAGGAAAACAAGATGCATTTTTATGGATTATTTGGAGGAAATAGAGGGTATGAGTGAAAAAAAGAAAAAAGGCTGTACATGTGATACTAAAAAGGAATTTGTACAAGTGATGCTATAAATGAATAAGGAAATGTATCATAATATCTTCAGTACACTTCTGTGACTGCACTTAAATCCACATAAAATACCATACTAATCCAGACATTGCCAAAAATGTCATTTTGTTTCTCTGCCAAATTCAGTTCTTTTCAACATATTTTTTAAACAACTTTATGATGTCTTTTCAACATATTTTGTTAATTTGTGTTACCTTCACTCTGATTTTACCTTTGCTTTATCTCTAGGTGTCCAGTCAGTATATACTGGCAAGACCAGTAACGTATCTAGGGTGGGGAGAGAGGGGCAACAATCCTGGACACAAGTGTAGGGGACACATTCAACTGCTCTTGATTGCTCTTTAATGTAATACTTACTTTTAAAAGCTGCTATTGCATTAGGGGTTAAACCTGAGCTTTGTAGTACTCTGTGTGCAATCCAAACTGTAGCAACTGCTTGCTATATTGTAGCAAACAGTTTGCTACAGTTTAAAAGGAAAAAAAAAATAAACTCCATGCAAGCAGGTATAAACTGTAGCAAACAGTTTGGAAGAAATGTCTTTTTTTAAATAAAATATGTTAAAGGATGGTTAGTGCAGGGCACAGAAATAGGACCAGAATGGGTGGAGCTGAAAGGGGGGGGGGGGTCATACACCTGGGCACCTTGTTGGGGTGCCTTTTTATTTATTTATTTTTGCTGGGGTGGGGGGGTGAGCAGTGTGCAACAGTGGCTTATTACAATGAAGTGCTTTTTATCTGCTGTGACAAGGCCCCACCACCACCACTGGTTCAAAACACCAGCCCAGGGCTAAATGAACCAGCTATGCTTCTGGATAAGACAGTATACTTGACTTGTTTTTGTACCTCTGGCCAGGGTCATGGCTGAAAAAGATCTTTAGGTCAGCCCATCTGCCTGATTACGAAATAAATAAGTAGATAAAATAAACCAGCTTTTCATCTATTTCTTTCAGAAGTTGTACCTTGAGGGCAACCCTCTTTTTCTTTTAAATTTTAGATTACTTGTCTCCTCCATTTCTGATTTATTGGACTACCTTGGCCTTTTCTTTCATTACTATGAACGATCCCATCAATATCTACAGCAGCTTTCTAATGATCTTGTCTCCCTTTACCATGTACATTCTTTCTCTCCTCAGAATAAAAGAAGAATACAAACAACTTAATATCCAGCCTGGAGGAGCCTGCCTATAGTAGGACTAAAGTGTTATGTTGAAAGTGGGACAGTGACCATTATTCAGTTGGGCAAGATGGCCTTTTCATACTTTTCCTGTTTAGGAAGTAGTCCATTCAGTGAAGTTATGGTCTAAGCACTTAATGCTGCCACTAACATCACTGGCTCCATATGCAGGTAGTCCCTGGGTATTCCCAAAGAGTCAACATATCAAAGTTGAATTCTATCCAGCATCCAGGAAGAGAAAGTATTCCCTAACATGCATAATTCTCTTCTTCCTAGCTGCATTTCAACAAACACATGGGGAGGGGGGGGGGGCTAATGCACTCCTAAGTATGCCATGCTTCAGACGAGACATAAAACTAAAGTTCCATCAGTCCGAGTTGGTGGTAGCTCAGGTGGATCCCACAGCACTTATCAAAACAAGACTAGGGGAAGCTGGCTAGTACTCCTGGCCAAATTTCCTGCCCTCAGTATGAATACCACCTCAGATCACCCCTGAAAAGAGGATACTAGGCTAGTTGGAATAACCTGGTCAACAAAGAGAAAGTAAGTAAATAAATAAAATTATAGCTATCATGACATTCTTGTACATGATGCTGATGTTCAGGTTCCTGAGATACAAAACAAGTTGTAGATTTCTCATCGTTTTTTTTTTTTTTTTTTTTTTGCAAGACCCAAATGCTGAAAATAGACAAGCACAGCTGAGATTTCAAATTCCAACAAGTGACCCTGCTCTAAAAGCTAGACAATATGCCAAACACTGATGAGTCTACCAAAATGGTCTAGATGACTAATTAAGTTCTCTAACTGGACATGAGGTTGTGGTTTGTATAGTGTTTGACATTTCTTGCGGGATGATGTTGAAAACCCTGAGATGGTATCTGGAAACAGTCCTAAAACTGAGGGTACCTACAAGCCATATAAAGAATTGTAATTATTTGTGTTCCTAAAGCAATTACTGTTACTTCATGTCAGGTTTTGGCACCATTGCTGTGCAGTGATTATGGGGTTAATAAGGTTAATTTGCTGATAGATAATTCTGCCAAACTAAAATCTAAATCAATGCACAGATGATTAATAACAGATTACATTAAAGCAAAACAGTCACTATGTGAAACCATTTGGGAGTTATGCATTCAGTCGAAAAACTGTAAAAGGAATGTGGAAATTTTGAAACAGAAATTATTGAATGCAAAAAACTCAAACAATGTTTAACATCAGGATCTAGGCACAATACATCAGAAGGATGCATTTCCATAAGAACAAGATACTTGATTAAAACGAAAAACAAAAAAATATAAGAAAAACTGAAATAAACAAGCTGGACAAACAAATTAAGCACAGTGTGAGACGTGATCAACAAAAATTTGAAGAGAATTTATATAAAGATATCAAGCATAACAGGAAACCATTTTATAGATACTTAAGAAGTATAAGCAGTAAAGACATACAAATTGATAAGTTGTTTGTAGATTCTAAGGCACAACAGTTTACAGATATATTTACAAAATCTTATGCAAAAGCAGTTTTGCTACTCAAAAGGGGTAATAAGTTGCCCTGATGACAAGAAGGTAACCTCAGATACTGAAATCAAATTAGACTAAACTGAAAAAGGAACTATGAAAACTGGATACAAAGTACACTGTGAGACACAATTAGTAATAATGACCCAAGAACAATTTAGAAAGAATTTATAGTACCATCATATCTAGTATTTACTAGGTCATACTATATATATATATATATATATATATATATATATATATATATATATATGGAAGATACCTCGAGATTGGAGACATGCACTTATTAAACCTGTCTTTAAGGGAAAGGGGAGTAGGACAAACCCAGGGTCATAAAGACCCTTAAGTCTACTTTAATGTTGTGGAAAAAATAATGGAGAAGGTAATGTTGGGTAAGTGACTGTTAGAACTGGAAAGACTGGGACCTGAAACCATATATCAGCATGCATGTGTTGAAAATAGATCCATTACTGCCTGTAACATGTTTTATAACATAATAACAGCTATGAATGAAAATTTGTGCTGTAGTATGTATAGATTTAACTTCAGCATTTGACAATGTCACACATAAAACACTAATCAATAAATTAGAACAAGATATCTATGTACTCTTGATATGATGGATAGTTGCAAGACTTACAAATAGAACATGTCAAGTATCATACAGCAACTGGAAAGGTGAAATTATTGGCTACAGTCAGGGCATCCCACAGGGCTCTGTCCGAGGCCGATATATATTTTGATTGTATCTTTCAGATCTATCTTTTTCATCTGAAATGTTCTACAATCTGTATGCAGATGACCTAAAATTGAGTAAACTGATTACACCTGTCACAGATAGGGTATGTCTGCAAAAGAACTTGACTAAATTGAAAATTTGGGCACAGGAGAATAATATGCTTATAAGTACATTAGAAATTAAGCAAGTGAGATTTGGGAAACAAACTGAAAGATGAGTATTTAATATGGCACATAGATGAATCCACAGTTTCAATTACTAAGGAACTGGGTAAACAGGCAGATCCTCCTTTGAGTTTTTCTTAATCATATTAAGCAATTGATTAATGATAGTTATAGAACTACAGGTTGTATAAAAATATTTATAAAGTCTATGAAATCTGAAATGATAAAGTCACTGTTTGTTAGTTACATTAGACCCAAACTTAATTATAGAATAACATGGAAACCTTATAAGTAAATAAGCATGAATAAACTGGAAAACGTACAGTGCAAATGTACCAAGGGCATCCATGGATATGAAAATTTAAGTTATTATAAAAGACTAAAATATCTGAACTTGTACAGTCTCTCATATACACATTTAACAGGAGACCCTATTTGGGTGTGTGACAATGTGAGGTACTGCCAGCTATTGTCAGGAGAAGTAGGGCGGTGGATGTATAATATATAGCAGCACAGCTAGCTGGAGTTTAGTAAATAATTATATGTTATTTGAATATCAAACTGATTTGTACAGATGCTTGTGTTGAAAATGGATTTGTACAGTTATATGTATATGTATATGTATATATATATATATATATATATATATATATATATATATATATATATATATAATTTATTTATTAACATAAGATACTGGAAAGAAGAGGTTAAGTTCAGCTCCAGCCATAAAGATGTTATCTCATAGTTTTGAATGAAACCAGAGAAGCAATCTCTGCAAGTCATCTCAGGGCAGTTTGTTTCTTTGAACCTGACATAGAAGGATCCCTCACCTACTTCATCTTGCCTTACTCTATTAAGTTAAATAGAAACAGTAATTCTCTAGATCAGTCAGGAAAATATAGTGAGAATAGTTAAGTACTGTTTTTCTGTAATTGTGTGATCTTTCCAGCGGTGTTATTTTTAATATTTCCTGTATTTGAAACTCTGGTGTTTACTGTAAACAGATATTTCATATTTTCATGTTCTTGTATTATTTATTATTAAATATATTTAAAGCTTTCATTGTGGCTGGTCCTTTAGAGAATATTTTAACCTTTGAGAGTACTTATATCTACTGGTGACACTGTGGCCACTCCTGAAGCATGGCTGTTTGGTCAACGTTACCACCTGTAGTAATAATTATTTCATTCATTATAATTAGGCACCCTTGCAAGAGGCTTAGGTAGCTGGCTTTGTAGTGTCTGGTGGCAGTGATAACTACCTTATAGTCTGGGCAGAAGGGAGCAGCGGGTAAATCTATGTCAGCCTTTTCCAGGCGAGAGAGAGAGAGAGAGAGAGTGTGTGTGTGTGTGTGTGTGTGTGTGTGTGTGTGTGTGTGTGTGTGTGTGTGAAAATCAAATCTCACAGTGTTTGTATGTCAGCTACTTGGAGCAGAGACACAAAGCACTGGTTTCATAGAGAGGGTGCTGGAGGACTTGGCTTGGACACTCAGATGAGGACTTAACCCTACAGCTGTGCTAGTGGGGAGCCTTACTGGGGCCCTGGAGGGAGACAGATATAAAAAAAAATTCAGACTCCGGGCTGGCTGCATTCCCTGTTTGCTCTTAAGGGAAATTGTGCTTGATGCAGACAGGTACTTTCTTGCTGTACTTAACTGTTTTCTGCCTAACCGCTGATTTTCCAGCATTGATTGTGATTCAGAAGCTTGTTTTTTTTCACATATTGTACTTATTTGACTGCCTGCACTTTTAAAAAGTCGTTTTTTGTTTAAATAATTTAACTGTTGTAGGCTACACACTAAAGTGCGATAGCCTTTTCTGATCGTTTGTAGTCATTTAAAGCTGTTTTAATTGTATTTTTTACTGTTTTTGCCTTATCTTTTCAAAAAGACAAAAAAATCCTTGTTTCCCGCCTTTCTAAGCTAGTATAGTCCAGTTTTCAGGCTAGTGCTGAATTTAGGGCTGTGTTATAAGTTTCTGAGTTTCCCATACCTTACTTGGATAGAAGGAAGTTTCTCTGTTCACCTGTGAGAGAGGGGAGATTTGAGCAGCCTATCTGCCCCTGGAGGAGTGGTTCCAGCCCAGAAGTTAGTAGTTTATTGGCTATTTTGGGCTAATTTCTATCTCTTTCATTTCCCTGCTATAAAAAACGCGTTTGCACGGTTTTGTGCACCAGGAAGTGCCGGTAAGCTAGGGTTAAATTATTCCCGGCTCCACTAAGTCTCCTCTTCAGCTTTTCCTTTGAAACTAGTCTAACTCTCAACCTAAGCACCCAAAAAGCATCCTACAGCCAAGCACTTGCTCAGACCTAATAGCAAGCACTAATAGACCCTGACATTTGATTGCCCAGCAGGGCAAGGCTCTTTATTCACCCCTCACCAACCAAGCGACTAAGCAGCTCACCTTACTATTCAGACATGACCAAAGGGCAATTTCAGGTGTACTCTCCAGTCCAGCTGGTGAATCTGGATATCCTTAGGCAATGTTACAACTGCCTCATACACACAGACAACCCTCTCCTCCTACCACAAAACACTAACATATGCGAGAGATGCAATTATACAGCCAAACTGAAGGCTAAGCTGTCAACACCCAAGACTGGAAAAGACAGTCAAGAGGAGAAGGTTAACACTTATACCACACCTCCAGTCACACAGAGACCTACTAAACCAGCACTGGCAAAAAATACACATAAATACACAAAATCATACTTGGAGGCTCTAAATAAAAACCTACAAAAGCATCAGAGACCTCCAAAGCAGACACCCAAACAACCTGCACCTCCCGTCACAAACCAGACAATACATAAAACACAAAATCAGTGTGCCGCACAAACCAGACAACACATAAAACACAAAATCAGTGTGCCGCACAATCACAGCCCTTAAGGCGAAATAACATACCTAACACACTAGTAAAAGGTGACTCTATAGTCAGGCACACTGACGTCCCACTCACTAGGCTGGACAAGCAGAAGGTTACTGTTAGCTGCCTGTCGGAAGCCAGAATCCGCCACATAACACAAGCACTCAGGTCACTACAGAACTAGTACAAATATGACTCTTGTCATTGTTTATGTTGGTGTGAATGACCTGAGATGTACCTCCCTGGACTATATGAAAAGAGGCATGGAACAGCTCTCTGATCATGTAGCCCAGGTAGGTATGACCCTGACCCTGAGTAGCATCCTGCCCTCACCAAGAATGATACCTCAGTATAAAGAAAAAATTATCAATTTCAACAATTAGCTAAACTTCTGCTGTCATTCAAAGGGGATCCAATGTCTGTCAGCCTGGGACGACATGCTCAACAAGCAGCGTTGCTTTACAAGAGATGGCTTGCACCTGTCACCCCTAGGCATTCGAATACTAGCCAAGACTCTTGCTGCCCCCATAGTGCCTTTTTTAGGCAAGGCTCAAAAGTCAAACCCACCTCCATAAACAGCACAATTAACAAAAAACTGAGGGTTATGCTACTCATTTCCAGGAGTTTAAATCTCAAAATGTACACGCTCGAAGCACTCCTCAGTATAGAGAACTTCGACATCTGTGCAGTAACTGAAACCTGGTTCAAGGGAGCAGAGAGCACCCCAGCACTACCGGGCTACAACTCCTAGCACACGTTTCGGCCACAAACCATGGACCGAAACACAAAAGGAGGGGGTGTATCCATATTCATCAAGGATACCTACACCTCCAGGTTAGTGGCACAGCATGATACCTCTGAGATCATCCATGTGCAACTAACATCAGGCAAATCTGCAATGCAAATTGTGGCCTGCTACAGATCACCTTCCATGACCCAGGATCACCACTCCACCTTTCTGGAGACACTGGACAACATGAAGGTCCTACCAAACACCCTGATATTGGGCAATTTCAATTATCCTACCATTAACTGGGAAAACTACTTGAGTACAAACTCCCAGGCCCAGCGCTTCCTGGAATTCATCAACTCAAACGCCCTGGATCAGCTGGTAAACTCTCCTACCAGAGGTGAAAACATATTGGACCTGGTCATCACAAACAAGGGCAACAGGAGTTCCACAACGGAGGTCAACCCGTCACTGGATAGATCAGACCATAAACGAATCACTCTGGATGTCCACACCCCACCACCACCCCCAACTAAGGAAACTGTAGTAAGAAACTTTTCTAAAGCAAACTTCACCTTACTTAAGACAAAGGCGGCAAGTTTCACAGCCACCACACTAAAGGATAACGCTGCCCAAGATGCAGAAACCTTTACAAATGCACTCTATGAGCACCTACAAGGATGCATGGATCATGCCATCCCTAGCAAAACCAAGACTCACTCCTCTAAGAGAAGGAAACCAGTCTGGTGGACCCCTGCCATAAACAGGCTATACAACAGGAGGAGGAAACTAGTTCAGAAAAAAAGCAATTCCCAAGAAGGAAAGACATCCCTGATCAGTATCAGTAAGAAACTAAGGTCCCTCATAAAATCATCCAAGGCTAACTTTGAAAGAAGAATAACCAAGGATTCAAAAGATAATCACAAAGCCTTCTTTAGTTATGTTAAGAATCTAAGTGGCAACTCACAGATATGCACTGAACTAGTGCAAAATAGCACAAAATATACTGAACCTACTGATATTGCCAACATCCTGGCAGATAGATTCAGTGCAAACTTCACCCCCTTCTCACACTCAAAAGGGCCCACAACAATACCGGAAAAGTGTAGTGTCCGGGAAATCACAGACGCACAGGTGAAAATAGCCCTTTCAAAAGCCAAAAACACAGCAGCAATGGGGCCACATGGTGTCCCAGGCTGCATCTTGCATGAATTACAGAACAAACTAACCCCCCCACCTAAACACGCTGCTCAACCTCAGCCTCTCCACAGGCTACGTGCCCATAGAATGGCACACAGCAACGGTTATTCCACTCCACAAAGGAAGGGCCACAACTGACCTTGGTAACTATCGCCCCATAAGACTGACTAGCCTAGTCTGCAAGGCTATGGAGCCCATCATCATGGAACTTATTAACAAAGACACTGGGAACCTCCAAACACTTGACCCGATCCAGTTTGGCTAGGCAGATCATGCCTACTAAACCTGGTTGACTTCTTCAAGACAGTCACCAAGGCCATAGACGAGGGAAAGGTTGTTCACACAGCCTACCTTGACCTCGCCAAGGCTTTCAACACCATTTCCCACTTGGGTATTACAGAAAAACTCACCAGCCTGAACATAAACCCCTACGTCACGAGATGGGTTGCCAACTGGCTTACAGACAGAACTCACACGGTAACAATAGCGGGCTCCAAGTCCGACTCTAAATCAGTCACAAGTGGTGTCCCACAAGGCTCGGTCCTGGGACTCTTACTGTTCGGTATATACTTCTCAGAAGTACAGGCAAACAGGATGACTATGGCTAGCCAAGTTCGCCAATGACTGCAAACTGGGAGCCATAACTGACTCTCTGGCTGACATGGACATCCTCCAAAAGGGCCTTACTGAGACGGACACCTGGTGTCAAAGTAATGGCCTCAAGCTAAATGCCAAAAAATGCATAGTCATCCCATTTGGCAAAAACAAAACACCCATGAATTACCACAAAGGTGGCAGCTCCCTTAACACAGAATAGGTAATAAGAGATCTGGGGACCCAGGTAGACAGTAATCTCTCCTTTGACAATCATATTGTCAAAGTAGTTAGGAAATCCTTCTATGTGGCCCATCTAATTACTAAAGGGTTCGCATATATAAATAAAGAGGTTATAGTGCCCCCCTACTCGTCACTCATCAGATCTATCATAGAGTACAATGCCCCATTTGGGATGTACCTCACAAGACACTTCCAACAGCTGGAGAGACCACAAAAGTACCTCACCAAGAGGATCACTGGCCTCAAACATATGTCCTATGCAGCCCAAGTGAAAAAAACTCCGGCTGTACTCACTGGCATATCGGTTACTCAGAAGTGATCTCTGCCTGACTTACAAAGCCATGTCCAACTCAGAATTGATGGACATGCTCCACCTAAAGAAATCCAAGTCACTGTGAGCCATGCACTCTAGTGAGCTAAACCTCGCCAAAACAATAAATAGAACATGCTGGAGGGATAGTTTCCTGTCGCTGAGACTCCCCATGCTTTGGAACAAAATTCCAAACTACATTAGGCAGAGCCCCTCACTAACACTCTTCAAGAGAAACCTTGACTAGTGGATGGGTAACAAAAAATACACCACTGGGATCACTTCATTGGCTCTGCTTGACAGAGGCACAGTTAATTACTCAATGGGGTGGCGAAAGCCAACACACTCTGGCTAGGCTTAAAAATGCCCTCGAGCAAACAGCCTAGTACCTACCTATGACATATTGAGTGTATCCACTTGTATTCCAAGTGAATGTCCCTCTCCAGTGTCAGTGGTG
The DNA here is from genome assembly GCF_019279795.1 of Protopterus annectens. NCBI lineage: Eukaryota > Metazoa > Chordata > Ceratodontiformes > Protopteridae > Protopterus > Protopterus annectens. The sequence goes on from NC_056743.1 coordinate 113,763,824, forward strand.
AGGATTCAGGCTCCCTGATTACTGGCCCATAGTTGGGACGTCATAGGTTGCATAGGGCGTTTAGGGACAGCTATCTCAGGGAATACTTGGAATTATCAAAGACTAGTAGAGAATCATCACATAACTCATGTAGAGGATTCTGTATCACATAACTCATGTAGAGGATTCTGTATCACATAACTCATGTAGAGGATTCTGTATCACATAACTCATGTAGAGGATTCTGTATCACATAACTCATGTAGAGGATTCTGTATCACATAACTCATGTAGAGGATTCTGTATCACATAACTCATGTAGAGGATTCTGTATCACATAACTCATGTAGAGGATTCTGTATCACATAACTCATGTAGAGGATTCTGTATCACATAACTCATGTAGAGAATTCTGTATCACATAACTCATGTAGAGCATTCTGTATCACATAACTCATGTAGAGCATTCTGTATCACATAACTCATGTAGAGGATTCTGTATCACATAACTCATGTAGAGGATTCTGTATCACATAACTCATGTAGAGGATTCTGTATCACATAACTCATGTAGAGGATTCTGTATCACATAACTCATGTAGAGGATTCTGTATCACATAACTCATGTAGAGGATTCTGTATCACATAACTCATGCAGAGGATTCTGTATCACATAACTCATGTAGAGGATTCTGTATCACATAACTCATGTAGAGGATTCTGTATCACATAACTCATGTAGAGCATTCTGTATCACATAACTCATGTAGAGGATTCTGTATCACATAACTCATGTAGAGGATTCTGTATCACATAACTCATGTAGAGGATTCTGTATCACATAACTCATGTAGAGGATTCTGTATCACATAACTCATGCAGAGGATTCTGTAGGAATGAGAAGTATGCCAATTGGTTCTCTGAGAGAGCAGCTGATTCATGGAATCGATTATGAAATTACAGTAAAGCAAATACTAGTTTAAATATTTTTAAGAAGAGCCTGGACACTTAAGGGAACAACTGTTCTGGTATATTGGCAGGCTAGAAGGACATTAATGCCTGTGCTTGAAATATTTGTATACATGTATGTATGTATGTCTATTTCCCATGAATGTGTTTGACCCAAAGTAACACAAACTTCTTGGTTTTACAGAGGTTTTAAAAAGAAGTGACCTCTTGACCTCAGCCATAAAGTGGGTTCTCCACTGAAAGGCCTACTGACAAGGAATTGACCATCATCTTTGTCAGCAGACATCTGCAAGAAGGCAAATAAGCCACTGAACATAAGCTACTCCTCTCTTGTATTTAACTTCTTATCCTACTTCTGATATCTCTTCCAAAGGAGATGAATGAAAATGTGAGCAGTTTTGAAGATGAAGTAGAAACCTTCTCTAAATCTCATTCTCTGTTTCCCAGTGTTCAGAAAGCATCTTGATTCTGAAAATCTAGTGTGGTCTGGTGGATCTTCAGGCAGGACAGGCAGTCTAACAGTTAGCAATCGGGTCCAAAGTGATACAAGCAGAAGAAATGTTCATATGTTCATCCTGAGACACAATTGTTTGACCACAGTGATAAGCAGAAAAAAAAACTGAACACAAATGAAAATAATCAAAATCAAAAGAAACTTTTTATGTTTAAAAATTAAATAACTACTTGGAAAAGCTACAGTTGAAGCCAGTGAATATGCAGAAGCTCTGATGCTATGATACTGCAGAAAAGAACTGAAGTGGCTATGGTTCCGACGTCTACTTTATAATGTTCCTCCCTTGCATAAATTAGAGTAAGATCATATAAACGATAACAGCACAAGTTAAATAGAACAGTGATTTTGTTCTGGGATTGCTGTTAACACCCTAAAGTAAACTACTGTGAAGACTGCAGTGGTGAACACCTTTCTGATATACAGGACATGTATGATTTCTAGATCTCTGGCAGCACCTCAGTAGTCAGCAAGTACTCCCCTTGTTTTGAATATTCTACAGCAGTGATGCTCTCTTGATAACTTTCAAACAGTTTATATCAGTCTCTGAATTTCCCAGTGCTGCCAGCAAATTTCTGGTGGTGATGCTGGTGTTGGCAGGGTAGACCTAGTTGTTAAGATGTTTTCAAAGACAGGGAGTTAAGTAGAAACCTACATAATTAATTATCTTGTCAAAGACACTCTCAGACAATAGGCCATTACCTTCTTCTGCAAGATTCCTCAGTCACATGATTGAACAGTGGGAGAATCAAGAAAGAAGCTCTCGAATAACTGTTTTTTCAAACTCCGCTCTAGCCCCAAAGTGAAATGCTCTATAAAAATGAGTGGTTAGGAAAATATCACAGCAATACAGACACTGCTTAAAACTCCCCTAAAATGTGGTTAAAAAGCTATGCCTCTGTTAAAGTGAGTTTCCACAGGATCCAAATGAGGTTTCTCTATCATCCTATATTTGTGATGTTGCACGACAATCATGCTCACAGGTTCAACTTGTTGATCACTTTACTAGCCCTACTCTTGGCAAACGGAAACCAGCAAGTGTTTAATTACATAGTATGGCAGTATGTACTCATCATATCTGTCATCTCTCATATTAAAGGTACACAGCTTCTATACTATTAGTTCTTCATCCGTAGAAAATAAACTGGAAGGTTAATCCCACAATAAACAGTACATTTTGTACACAGATATTCCTAAAAGTAGTTTGAAAGACACCAATTAATTTTGAAAAAACTAGGAAAAAAATTTACCCATAGGATTTGTAATTCTAAAATTTATAAATCAAGATTACAACTACTAAAACATATTGGGTGGATTTCATGGGAGATTTATAGCTGACTTGTAATTTTTTTTGAAAAAAAAATACACTAAGCAAACACCATCTGCTCAGGGACCAAATGTGCTACAACGATGATAGGATGAAGGTGCTTTACACCAGATTCAACAGGTTCCAAAGACCTTAACATTGTCAGTTTGTTGCCCAGGAGACATATTAGTTCGGGGAGCCTAAACCTGCTTGAGCCAGTATGGGGCTACATGACACATAATGGACTGCTGGACCTGCCCTTCAGTACCACCCTCTGGATTAGAAGAAATGAAAGAGGTATACACAAATGTTATTTTCCATGGTAAAGACAATGTATATATCAGAAGAACTTTGGCAACATTTTACTAGCTCTGCTTCAATACAGTATAATTTACATGGTCCACATCCTAAACAGCTACTGGACCACTAACATTTGCATTTTCCTCTTTGCAGGATTCCAATCAGAAGTGACTGAAATAATGCATGAGGTAATTACCACCACTGACAGGTTTGACAACACTGCCCACAACTGCAGCTCATCCTTACAGTTGAATGACTTCTGGCACAGAGAACAGGAGGAACTTATACTCCAACATTTGCTGCTCTAGTACAACAATGATGTTTGCTCTAGTAATAAAAGAAAAGAAAGTACTGACAGCAATGGAATCTAAAACCTTGTATAGATTTTATTGGTCCTCTGTGATGGTTCTCCTGGCCAATGTGAACCAAGACAGCCAGCATATCCTGCTAACAAGAACAGTCCCAGACTGTAGACAGGGCAATAAGGAAAGATGGGATTCTGGGTGATTTCATTAGCAGTGTGGGCTCAAGACAACTAATGATTGACAGCCTTGGACCTCACCAAGAATAATCTTGGCAGGCTGGCCAAAGAACACTTCTGCCATTAGCATCTTTTCTGTGGGTGGGCAATCTCATCAGTGCCATATTGTATCTTGTGCAAGTGCACGACTGAGCAGTGGCCTCAGCCAATGTATCAGTAAAGTCAAAATTGCAGTAGGACACATTACACACAACAGTCTATAGCTGAAACAGCAAACAAAATGCCTCAGACACCATTATTTAGCCAATAAGCAGTGAATCTAACTTATTCAGAATCTTCCTCACAAATTCTGCCTGGTACTGGAACTGGTAAATTGAAGATTGAAGGTCTTTAGCCATAAAAGGGCACAGAAGTAAATTATCTTGACAAAGCTGTCTAAAGCCATGGGCTTCCTTTGTGACATAAAAACAAAACATTATGGTCTCCAAGACCTATGCTGGGCCAAAGAGATCACAGAGGAGAAGCACTTGGTTGTTTATTGAGTTAACAAGCCCACTCAGGCTACGCTAATTCAGTAAACAACCAAATGAGCATGCCCACTCAGGCTGTAACTTGTAAAGAGCACTGACATTCAGCAGGGCAGACACAGCACAGTCATCACTAGGCAACTTCAGTAGCATCTGTGGTAACTGGATCCAAGGTGAGATGAACAAAGGATCTTCAGTTTTATTCCTAAGAAGCTCTACTGGGCACTCAAGGTAGGAGGGCAGAGAGACATAAAATGAACCTCAGCTGCTTCTCATAAGCCTTACGACAAATCTGAAGGCAGATACATCCAGACACAATTCAAAATGGTAGTGGGTTTATCAATGTTCACTCATAGACTGTAGTATAATGAGCCTTTAAAGCTTCAAAATCACAGACAGTAAAAAACACCATAAATGCCATTACCCATGGTTTGAGACTGTGGTGAGTTAAGTATGTAATGGACTGGTAACGGAGATTGGGAGACCAGGAAATTGTGGAGGAAAGTTTTCTTGCCATGCACAACATTAGATGAGGATATGCCTGCAGAAGGCTTTACATTGGTCTCAGAGCAAACTCCCCAGTAGTGTATTCAATGGAAGTTCCCACAAGATGCCAAAATGCCTCCCTTAATGCCATAAAATATGACCGGAGGAGCACCAACTTGTCAGGCTACAGCAGCTCCTTCTCCCGTTACATATCATCTCTTTTTCTTCCATCTTCCCTTTTCTCACTTGGCTACAAACCAGAGAACAAAAATATATACTCATGATTCTAAATAATGCATACCTTAAAACCTACAGTTTTACATAAATTTAACCCCTCAATTTCACCCTTTTGTCCTTAGTGTGATTCTCAAAGAGCCGATCTCCATATATTCTGGAGCTGCAAGTGTGTTTATGAACTTTGGAATTCTCTAATAGTACAACTAAAAAAGATGGGGTATGAAAAATCAATCCTTTCATGGGAATTGATCATGGTTCACATTCCTCCCCCTAGTCTGACTACAGTACAATCCCGCACTTTGACTACGTTTTTTATACTAGTTAAACTATATATCACATTAAATTGGGTAGACAGATCATCTGTTACATGGGGGTAAACAAATGGCAATCACGCATCTGACAGCTCATAAACTTGTGGTGTTTAACCATAAAGTACACTCTAAATTCGTTGAATACTGCTCATATATTGCAATAATTATTTAACCTTTAGTATTCCTAACTTATTTCTTCCCAAGTATCCTTCAACCTCCCTACCTTCTAATTAACTCTCAAACAACTAACTACTTATTTCAAAGGTACAGTAATAAGACTTTCTCTAGATTTACTGATCCCTCTCCTGTCTCTTACCTATAGTCCTCCTTTCGTATGTTTACTAAGTCTTACAGATATTTTTTGCTTTTTCTAATTTTTAAGGTAAATTACACTTCTGTAAATATATGTAATATAGTTATTTGTGATTTATTTTGTTATTAATTATCTTGCAGGTTACTGTTATTGTTGACCTTTATTGAAAAAGTGTGTCTTATTGTATAAAATAAAGACTATGGAAAAAATATACAAGAGGGTGAACGGGCGGTCTTGCCACCTGCAAAACAATCACTGTGCATTTCTGAGAAGCTTGATTTCTTAACTTGATGAAGAATTGGGAACTCGGGCTTTGCAGGCCACCACTTCAAACATCTGCTTAATGTCCATGGCCTCATATGTAAGCTGAAGTACAAGAAGAACAGACTGACAATCTTAAAGCAGGCCTGCATGTTTGCGCAGGCTTGGGACTTGAACGAGGAATATATTCTCTAGACTCCTGAACCCTAAATCTGGGATCAGATGACATAGCGAATCAGAACGGAGGATCAGGCTTCTCACTTACAGTAATCAGTATCAAACCCAGGACTGATTTCTAAGCTAACCCTGACAAAACAGTCACTGTTCTGGAGAAAATCTGCTCTAGTATTCTACTGTAAAGATAGTGAACTATAAAACAGACCCTTCAGAGACATCTCAGTAAATTAGTCTTTCAATAAGTAACTTTTAATTAATAAGTTCAGACACCTATTTAAGGTCTAAAAAACAGTACTTGTTTGTAGACCTGAATTCCAGATTGCTGAATATAGTCAGTGATTGTTATTTACACATTTATATGTTATAGTACTTACTGAAATTGTTATATGAAAGAATACAAATAATATGGTTATTAGAGAGTTCAATGGGGTATAGGTATACATGATTAATTCTTTTTATCCAAGGAAAGTAGAGCTACTTCAACTATTTCTGGTACACATTGTCAAGAAAGGTTATTTTTGTTTCCTTTCATTTTCCTTGCTCTGATGCAGAAAATGGATTTCTGAAGCTTTTTATTTTTGAAGATTTGTCCACATATTCCATCAGGACCTTATAGCACCAAGACAGACACCTTAATTTCATTTAATTCTTCACAGATGATACAAGATGAAGATTAATGGTCAACATCATTGCAGTAAATAAATGGTTAAAATGGCTATCATTCTATAGCAACAACACAGAAAAAAGTAATTTAAACAGTTACTTATATTTTTGTTGCATTCTTATATGAAAAGTCCAAATGCTAGACACATCATCCTTTTGTCATTACAGAATGACAAATGCAATAGGCTTACCACTCTCAACTTCTTACAGCAAGAAATCTAGACAAAGCAATAAATATAATTGGGATAAAGGCCCTTACCACTTAAAAACTGCATAAAACAGTAAAGTAAAAAGCCTCAAGAAAATTAAGCCTGATTTTCAACTATGTGGGGAAACTCAGAAGAATGAAAGCAGCAGGAAGCAATTCAACATTACTGCAGGAAAGCATTGTCTGCTAGCAAAATGTTTAAAAGAAGGCAAAGACCTGCTGGCTAAGACTACTTTGCAGAAAATGGAAAGCATGGTTGTGACAGACCTCACTATAACTGCAGATTTACAAACAACAGGATCTTTGTAGTGAGATTCATACATTATATATACTGGAATAAGCCACAAATAGACATCAACCTTCAGGCAAGATCTTTTCTTACACCAGATATCCCTAGTTCATGTTTTTGCAATCTAAAGCAATGGCTGTTATAGGGACACCTGAGTTATAAAGATTCGTCACTACAGCAATTCTGATTTTTTTTTTTGTTCTTTTACTGAAAGCTTACATTTGTTCTTTTTTTTCCTTAACATATTTGTATTAAGCTCCAGTGTTTCCTAAGCTGGAGGTCTTTCTCTCTCTCTCTTTTTTCTTTTCTACCACTAAGGGCAAATCTTACATAAAAATTGCAATAAAAACTTTTCTTGTGGCAGGTGAGAATGAATACACTACTAAATAATAGGTATACATGCTGTCTAAAAATATGAAATGTAACTGTGTGTAACAATGTGAAAAGCAGAAAACGTTATACTACTGGGTATGAAGCTCAGCCATGAAACAACACTCTAGTCATAAACATTACGAAACAAATACATACAAAATGTCAAAACTACCAAAGTTAGTCAAACTTACTTTGTAAGGATTACCAGACCCAGTATACATGCACACTGCCCTAAGTAGCAACAGGAAACAACCTGTTCTGCAGCAATGAATACAACATGTACATTACTTTTAAGTTAGGTCACATCATCATCAATGTGATCACTTTTTATGTTTTTTTTTTTTTATAATCTTCTGAAAAAATTTAAATCTCCTACCAAACCAATACGTCTGCAATTAACTTTTGCCAATGTCTTGGTTCAATTATGTCCAGGCAAGACATATGGTAAAGTGGTAACCAACTGTAAAACAGTTAGTTAATTACCTCTAAATTAACAGTTTGGTAAAAAATTTTAACTGCTTTACAGTTGCTTACTAGCCAGTACTGGTGTTTTTTTTTTCAACAGTTATTTAAAAAAAAACACTGTGGCTTCCGACCATTAACAGAAATGATTGCTAGTTTCTGCGAGTCTCCATAAGTACTTCCATCAAGATGATGAGAACACCCTGGCTAAGAAAATGTGATGGCAGGCACTGATCTAAGATTTCCATGTTCAGTAGGATTTCTAAACCTTTATATTTCCAAGATGATACTAAAAAGGCTTCCTTTGTGTTATACAAGTGAAGGAATGAAGCTGTAACCTGACTTACAGGTAATGTTTCATGTTATCCACTTAAAGTCCTTTGTATGTGATCTTTAAATCCAAATTCCACTAAGGGTGTAGTACTACTACGAAAAATAAGTGGAATGCTTGTGGCCTTCCCATTAGAAGTTAATTTTTTTTAATTTCTTTACTTTACATTTGTAGGAAACCTCATGTACTTTCCTTTATACCCAGAAGTAGACATTTTCTGATTGTTAGGAAACAGTAACTTGATGGCAAGGCAGACTGAAGTAGTAGCAGAGAAAATGCTTGCAAATTTCTGTGTTCAGTAAATCTTATAGAATTCTTATCTATTTTATCTAGTGTCTTTAAAAAAACAGCACTGTTAACACAGCTTTTTATACTGTACTCTTTACCCAAACAAAAAAGACACTGGAGGAATTTGATGGCCACAACAGACTTTCTTAAGCCATGTAAACCATCCTTTAAAATAGGAAATCTGTATTTAAGTGTCTGAAGCAGGGCACACAAACACAGTTACGTAAAGCTAATCAGAGATTTAGTTCAGCCAGCAAAAAAAAAAAAAAAACCCAGAGAGAAGCATGCAGGATATCATCCTTTATAGACAAGCTATCCTCCAAGAGTCATGGCTCCAGGCTGCAATAGTAAATACCTGGGGCTGTACAGCTGTTGAAAAGATTTGGTCAAAGGCTGACATCTGCCTGTGGCTGTATAGATGTGCAAATCCAGCAGCAGTAATGACCCTTAAGGTGTACCTCGCAAGCAATCAGTTTATCTGGATTAAATGTGAGACTAACTTCTATGTCCAATTAAGAGACGTTTTTGTATATGCTTCACTGAGACAACAACATTCAAAAAGGCATGTTAACTTTTATGAAGACATTCCTGAAGGCATGAAGAGTCATCCTGAAATCTTTTAATGCAGCTGCTGTTTTCACAAACACAGATGAATCATTTTGATCAACACACACAACAGCATTTTGGTTGTCCAGCAAATTTCAGAACAACTTTATCTTAACAGAAAAAAATACCAGGCATATGCTAGATGTTACTTTTTACATGCATTACATCAGCTTACCATCTACATAACTAGACACTGTATTTGTCTTTGTACTTATCTATCTGTCTCTTGATTTTGGACGTCACAACATTCTGACAAGTACTGTTTTTGTTACTTATCCATACCTGCAGTTTTCTAAATCTCATCACTGTATTTTTACCCAGAGGGAATGGTTCTACTTCAAAGATTTTATCACAATCTCTCTCTCTAAAAAATACACAGTGGTGTTATCCCTAATGGTACAAAAACTTGCTCCCACACTATATACCTGTCCTCTATAAACTGCTAGCTGCCTTAAAGAAATCTTATCATATTTTATCTCAGAGAAAACTGCACTTCATTTGCTCCTACTACTTTTACTCGGGAGTATGACTTACTTTATTGTTGTAACTTCATATTTTTAAATCCTGAATTTTCACAAATCATAGCTTCTTGGTTTATACACATTCTCTGTAGTTTCATCAAGAATGTTTAGCATTTTACTCTCCCATGCAGGATCCACTGCACATGCTTAGGAGTCTGTGACCTCTCTCCACTTGAATAAAGCAGTCTTTCTGTGATTCCACTACCACTGAAATCACTTCAGATACCAAATCTTTATGGTCTCTCTCCTTTCCAGCGTCAGCAGTCACCAATATCACTTGTGTTAACTGACTCACTAAAAACATTACATGTTGTTAACTAAATTCATTACAATACCACAGATGTTAATACACATACTGATGACTGATTCATCTGCTATACCTGCCAACAATACTAATTCCAAAGTGACAACATAAACATACATTTTTTATCTAGTTTAACAAAAAAAAAAAAAATACTACTGCCCACATATTTCACTTTTTTTCATTTAATGACGTACATTAGAGGCATCCTATTTTACCTGCCATCAACTCACAAAAACATTAAATCTGTTATAAAACCAAGAACCCACAAACACAGCAGCAAGAAAATTCCAATTCTACAGGTAGCAAGAAAAAAACAGCAGAAATCAGACGAAGATGAAACGCAATAGCTTGATCCAAATACTTAGCGTTTTCGTCTGAATAGTGAACAGAATTATTCACAGTATACAGCCACATTCATGCAAAGGTTTAAATAAGCCCATTAATTGAACATGTGACTACACATACCCTCATATTTTAAGTATAAGGATATTTTTATATTATTCAAAAAACTTCTAAACATAATAATAAAAAAAAAGAAATACAAAATATGCAAAGGTACGATTGTTTTATCATAGATAAAAAATGGGTCTATATTAGAGCATCAAATATTTAACAGTTCGAATCACTAAAGGTCGACCTTTAGTGATCGAACTGATAAAACACTGACTGTTCAGAAAAAATAAAAATAAAAAAAATAAACGGTGTAGGCAGGGGGGCAAGATCCCCCTGCACCCCCCACTAATTAAATATACCAACCCTGAGACCGCACTACATTGAAGTAAACAGAAATCTCCCCTTATGGAGATTTCAGTTTACTTGTTCGATGTTCTGCAGTTTCGCATCGTCAATGTCAGATTTGACATTGTCTGCTTTCGAGAATGTAATACAGATCCATAAAAAATATAGAAAGTATGTATACATTCCTAACACAGTGGTCAAATTAAACTTGATACGATTTGAGTAATCTTCCTTCTGAATTGCACCATAGTGATTGGTCAATGTAACACACCTCTCAACCTGGAAATATCAAAAGTCAGGACAAAGGCCCATGAAAAATAGGTACAAATCTGTATGCTGATTAACATAAAATTTGCATATATGATTATGTAACCCCACCAACACCAGTGGAATTGTGGGATACAAAAATTTCAAATGCAAACTATTGCCATGGTGATTAGAAAGTCCTTCTATGTGGCCCACCTAATCACAAAAGGGTTCACATCTAGAACAAGAGTGGTTATTGTGCCCCTCTACTCATCACTCATCAGATCCATCATAGAGTACAACACCTCATTTGGGATGTACCTGCAACAGCTGGAAAGACCACAGAAGTACCTCACCAAGAGGATTACTGGCCTCAAACAGATGCCCTATGCAGCCCGACTGAAGAAACTCCAGCTGCACTCGGTTGCATACCGATTACTCAGAGGTGATCTCTGCCTGACATACAAGGCCATCTCCAACCCAGAATTGATAGACATGCTCCACGTAAAAAGAAAAACAAATCCCAGAGAGCCACACACTCTACGGATCTAAACCTCACCACAACGATAAATAGGACGTACTGGAGGGAAAGATTCCTGTCCCAAAAACTCCCTATGCTTTGGAACAGGATTCCAATCTACATTAGGCAGAGCCCCTCACTAACACTCTTCAACAGAAACCTTGACAAGTGGATGGGAAACAGAAAATTTACCCTGAGGATCACTGCAGTGGCTCTGCTGGACAGAGGCACAGAGAAATAATGGCTCTGCTGGACAGAGGCACAGGGAGCTAATCTAACGGGGCAGCAAAAGACAAGACATTCTGGCTAGGCTTAGAGATGCCCTCGGGCAGATAGCCTAGTGCTTACCTATGAACCTAACTGAAGAACAGACAGCCAAAATATGCCCCCCATAGTCCCCCTGCCGCCATTCCAATGTCCCAATACTTGTCTATTTCACCCCATTTACCATAAACACTATACTGCTTTACTTCTACAACGATTATTTGGATTTCATTTAAAACTTTTATTTTACATTTTATGGCACAAAAACTAATAGACATCTGCTAAACAAAGCAATACAGTCTCACAATGAAAATAGGCTTAGCATTAAAACTTCTCTGCCCTTGAAAATCACATTCACTGAAACAGCATTGAAACCAACATTCAAAGAAAACGCATCTGGCCAGTGGCAGACAAAGATTACCTTTAGGCTGTTTTCAAATCATAGGCGCCTTGCACATGAAACATACATGTGTTCTCTGATACACCTTCCTGATTGTATTAAATTATATTCCTTGTTCAATACGACACACTTGTTAGAGCGCATTTTAAATTTATTGCTTTGAACATTCCAGTAAGCAAAGAAACAAAATGCATGAACCAATAATGACAAAACTGCCCAAGTCAAAACACTTCCAATAAAAAGTCTACTCAAACTTCTATAATCCACCAGTATCAGTAAATATGCACAATCTCTGCAGAAGTAAAAGTCATCTAAATAATTCCACATTAAAGAGATCTATAACTAATGAAGAGGTTGCTGCTAGCAAAACAACTTTATGTTTCATTTTTTCATCTACAAGTAAAGTTCCCATTGCCCTTAAAGAATAAATTACCTGTGTTACATTAAAAAAAATATATAAGCTAGTAATATTTCAATAGAGAATGGACGGCAAACTGATAACAGGTTCACAGTTACTAGGTATCTCTGCCAAAGGAGGACATTCTCAGGAATGCAGCATCCACCCCCTTTAAATGTACAACACAGTACAGTATTAGCAATCCATCTACATACTGTGGGAGTAGAACCTACAGCCTTCTGCAGCAAAAGCAAGTATAATACCTGTTGTGCTAACAATGCAAGCAGACTTTGCATAACCAGCACTAAAGTTCTCTTTCCCTGAAGAACTGTGCAGCGCAAGAAATCAGGAAAAAAACAAAATTTATTGCGGGGGCAAAGGCTCAAAACCGGAGACACATTTTAAACATTGCTTGTATAATCTTAGAAACTTGCTGGAAAAAAATGTTGTGTTACCATGTGTTTCCTGAAAGATAGGAAGGCTGAAACTTAAATGGTTATCATTATTTAGTGAATTCAGTTCTCACTGATTTGCTAGAAAACTACAAATTTTATTTTTATTTAACATTTGTTGACTGGGAAAGTCTGACTTGGAATTTGGAACTAAGCCAATTTTCAGCAGAGGTCCAGGGAGAAATACTCCAGCTGCAAGACTTTGTATTGTGGGAGGAAACCCCCACAAATGCTGGGAGGACATGCCGACTCTGAACAGAAGGCACTTCAGCCGAGAATTGAATCAGAGAACCTCTTGCTGTGAGGCAACAACACTACCACTGCACCATCCAAATTTTAAGAGGAAAAGACCAAATGTATGAGCCAAACATTCCAGACATTCTGTTAAGTACGCACATGCGTGCACACACACACACACACACACACACACACACACACACACACACACACACACACACACACACACACTCTCTCTCTCTCCCCTATATGCAGCAGTAATTCAAACACACGCACCTCTGTCTCCCTAGATGCAGTAGTAATTCACAGAACAGTAACTGCAGTGTGACCAGAAAGAAATTAATTAGTGTGACCAACTAGCAGCAGCAATAATATCACAGTAATTCAAAAGAATGGAACACAGAACTAGTGCGAGCAACCAGCAGCAATAATATCACAGTAATTCAAATTCTTGTGTGATGGTGCGACCAGAAATAAAAGAATGGAACACTTGACTATATGCAGCAGCAGCAATGTCACAGTAATTCAAATTACACACACTTACTTCAACTATATGTAGCAACAGAACATCAACAGTAATTCAAAAATTGCACATGACCAGAATGGAACCGTCCCGTTCCATATATCAAGCATTCCATACTTCAAGGCTGCTCATGAAGCTGACGTCATCATGGAAGCCTCTGCACGTGATGACATCAGCGGAAAAAATAAAATAATCAAAAAGAAGCTGGGAATAAAGGGGGTCACTCGGGATTTCATGGCACCCCATTATTTGGACCTCAAAACGGGTAAATGCTGAGGAATTCGGTACCGCTGAGTGGTATGGTCTAAGACAAGACTTCATTCAGAGTTGGCTATGCCTTTGTCTTGAATTATCACAAGAAAGACCATGTGATATCCTACAGTGATTAAAAGGATCAAAGGAATTTACTAGGTTATTGGCCCTGAGGCCCTTATAAGCCTAGCCAAGAGTTTAGCCCATGTATAGACAAATCATCACCCGATGCCCCCATCCAGTAGGGACACGGGTGGAAACCCGAGGATGTATTTCCTATTTCCTATCCAGTTATCCAGGTTGCACTTAAAAAGGGGTAAAGAGATACTCTGCTTGACGTGGAAAGGGAGTGTATTCCCCAGATGGGGGAGTCTCTGGGACACAAATCTGTCCCGCCAACAAGTCCTATTGATGACACAGACCAGGTTGAGGCCATGTGTGTGGGTTACTCAAGTGGAGTTTGACTTGTGGATATGCAGCAGTCTCATCAAGGCAGGGTATGAGATCACCTTGTATGCCAGAGAGAAGTCACCTCTGAGGAGTCTGAATGAAGCAGAGTAGATGGATAGGGCTTTTAGCCTATCTCTGTATGGTAGATTTTTTGAGGCCCTGGATTCTCCTGTGAGGAACCTCTGTGGTCTCCCCAGCTGCTGCATGTGCTTTGTGAGGTACATGCCGAATGGGACGTTGTACTCAATAATGGGCCTTATAAGGGAAGAATACAGTGATGTCAAGACCTTCTTGTCCCTGGATGAGATACGCTTACTTATGAGGTGGGCCATGTAGAAAGCTTTCCTTAGAAGGGAAGCAACATGATGGTCAAAAGTCAGGTTGCTAACAATCTGCGTGCCCATATCCCTCACGACTGACTGCATGCTTAGGATGTTATTAATGGGATAATTTGTGGGGACGTCACTCTCCCCATAGAGGATGATGATGCATTTTTTTGTATTCAGCATGAGGCCGTGTTTCTGACACCAGTTATTTGTTTGGATGAAACCCTCTTGGAAGATGTCCACATCACTAGAAGAATTTATGACAACGCCCAGCTTGCAGTCATCTGCAAACTTGGTCAGCCATAGTCTACTGGTTTTGGCCTGCATCTCAGAAAACTATATCCTACATAACAGAGACCTCAAGACTGAACTCTGTGGTACATCACTCGATACAGGTCTACTGCTTGAGGTGGCTTCCCCTATTCTGACTAGGTGGGTTCTGTCAGTGAGCCAGTTAGCTACCTATCTAGTAACATATGGATTGATGCCTAGTTGAGAGAGTTTATCTATTATGCCTGAGTGAGGAATAGTGTTGAAAGTTTGGCCAGTTCAAGGTAGGCAGTGTGCACTATCTTCCCCTCGTCCATGGCTTTGGTGACTGTCAAAAGTCAACTAAATTTAACAAACATAACCTCTCCTTGACAAAGCCAAATTGTGTGAGATCAAGTGTTTGGAGGTTGCCAGTGTCCTTGTTAATGAGGTCCATGATAACCCGTTCCATGATCTTGCAGATCAGGCTAGTTAGACTGATGGATCTATAATTTCCTGGATCGGTGGATGCTCCACCTTTGTGTAAAGGGATGACAGTGGCTGTCCTCCACTCAGCTGGGACAAAGCCGGTACTCAGGCTTTGGTTGAATAAGGTGCCTAATGGTGCTGCAAGTTCCTGCCTGAGTTCATGTAGGATGCAGCCTGGGATGTTGTCAGGTCCCATGGAGGCTGCATTTTTTGCCTTTCAGACAGCAGTGATGACCTGATTCCCTAGATATAAGGGGAAAGGGGTAGGTATTGGGAATGTCCTGATTTACTGATGTGTGTGTGTGTGGGGGGGGCAGACAGGTGAAATTTTTGCTGAATCTGTCAGACAGCAAGTTTGGTATATCTATGACATTTGTATATGTGGTGTCCTTGACCACCAGTTCTGAGCAGATCTAGGTGCTCTCTTTGAGATTATGGACATATGTGAAGAAGGCCACAGTTTTCTGCTTTCCAGTCACTTAGAAAGATTACGTTAAGTGTACATGTAGTCTATACTTTGTAGTAACCTTTATAAATCCTCATCAGTTTTTAAGACTGTAAGAAAATCAGTAGGAACACTAAAATTAGGAGGAAGATGTTATGAGTTATACTTGTATTGTCTGTTTACTCAGAAGAGTGTACAATTAGGCATTAAGAATTCCCGGAGAAGCTCTTTTCCCCTTTTAAGGTCTTCAGCTGGCATATCTACTGTGTCTACACCAGAGCCCTTAGACTGTTTTGTAGCTTCTCTCGTCTCTCCTGGCACTGTTCTTTGCAAAACTGCTAAGAGCCAAAGGAAAAGCATGTCCTACAAGGTCACTGTACATCCACTTTGGGTAGGGGTGAACCACTCTTGATAGAACCAGAAGACTGGGGCAGATTTCATATCCTTACAGTGTACTGAGAAATCAGATTCCAGGGGAGATGACCGTATATCAGAGTGCTATTTTTATACAGAGACTCCAAGGAAGAGCACATGCAAGCTTAAATATACATCCACTCCTTTAACTCCTTCAACCGAGGGAGCTAAAGAATAATGGTATTCTTTTACCAGCAACTCATTTAAAGACTTTCAGTCATTAAAGTCCAAGTCTTCGGTTCAAAATAAAATAAAATCTCCCTTCCCTCCCCTTCACATTCTGATTCTGTATCCCATGTACAAGAAGTAGGCTTGTGTTATGCCTTCCCAGTTTCTACTACAGACAGTTGGTAATCTCAAGCCTATGAAAGAGATATCTTTGGATTTCCCAGTTGAAGAAGCATACTTTTCTGACACCACTGGCAGAATGAAGGAGTCATTTAAGTGGGAAGAAAAGGACATGTCTGAAACCCAGCAGAGATGCTATGAGTTATTAAAAGTAGATTCTCTTCAACCAGTGGGTATCCCTCCAGTTTCAGCAACCTTAGAGGATGCGGTTAATGCAACCAGCATTTCTCCAGAGAGAGAGACAGCTACCTACTGCTAGAATATCTAAATTAGATGAATTCCCACAATTTCACAAATTTCTTCTTCAGAATCCTAGGGCACTTTTTCCCCCATCAAAAACCAGCTTCTTCAAGCATCTCATGGTTTTGATGGGAGAGCCTTTTATAAGTTTGGGCACAAAGTGTATACTTCTTTCACTTTAGCCTTACAAATAGTACATTTTTAAGCAAATATGTCAAAGTTTCGTTTGATTTCATTTGACAACATGAAGAAACTGTTTACTTTCCTCAGCATCTTGGAAAACCAAACATTCTGTTAAATGTTTGTATGACACTGCTAATGCTTTTTCAAGAGCTAATGCTGCTGGGTCAGGTATGTGGAAATTTCCTTTGCTGAGCATACACAGTTTACCAGAGGTTGTTAAATCATGACTTTTGAATGCTTCCTTGGATAAAGCAGTGTTATATGGATCTTACTCTGATGAGGTTCTCAAGAAATTTGATGAAAGGGAAAATTAATCCAAGGGGTTTCTCATATTTTTCAGTCCCCTATTTCCATATACAATAGAAATTTTCATTCTAGTCCAGAGCTCTTTTACAGAAAGCATTTCAAAGAACCCCAACAAAAGCAGTTGAAGGGATGTTCCAGAAAGAAAGGAGGGCCTTCCCAAGCCCAAGGATAATCCAAGAAAGTAGACTGACCATACTACTCACAATCTCCTTCCGTTCCCTACCATAGCAACACTTTAAATCTTTCTCAAAACCTGTATATTCAGTTCCTGCTTTGGCACCGGATTACATCAAATACTTGGGTCCTAAGAATTATACAGAAAAGCTGCAACTGGCAGTGGGACACACTGTCCCCATTTCAAGCGATTCTGCCCCATCTAGTCAATCAAACCTGACTGCTTCCTTCTATTCTGGATCAAATGCTGACTCGAAGAGCAATTAGAGCCTGTCTCATAAAATCAAATAGAAAAAAGATTTTATTCAAGGATTTTCCTGGTGCTAAAGAAAGAAGGAAACTGGAGACTAGTTATGGGCCTGTCATTTCTAAACTTTTACATCAAGATTTTGCCACTCTAGCCACTGCTTTTATTCTGTATCTCTCATGCAAAGCAATGGCTAGGGTGAGTGGATGGAGTCCAAAGTTTGGAAGCTTGCCAGCTGGTCTGGTCCTTAGCAAGATGTCTTATATAACTAAAGTTGCTGCAGCAATGATCTATTTGAACATCGATTGTTATGGTAAGCTTACTTACACAACTGTACCTTTTCCCTTTTGAAAATGTCCCAGGTCAATTACCACAAGCATCCTCACATGATGGAAATAGACAAGTCAGAGTTCTCTGATCACAAGCATCCTCACAGGATGGACCTAGATATGTCAGAGCTCTCTGATCCATGCTGACCTTCAAGTTCTTCATCTCACAGCTTGGATGATAGAATTTGAGTAGTTTGTAGGCACCTTTTCTTTGAGGACATGTAGCATATATTGAAGGAGGCTAAGAAACCAGGTGTTAGAAAATCATATATGGCTACATGGAAAGGATATTCTAATTGGCAGCGTAGAATGAACAAAGATCCTTTTAAGGCTCAAACATCTTTTATTATACAATATTTGTGTGTGTTGTTGTCCCTTGGCCTTTCTTACTATTTAATTTAGCTTCATCATTTGGCCATCTGTCTATGCATTCCTTCTTTTTGCTTTATCTCAAGTGAAATACTTTCTGAAAGGAGTATTACATATTAATCCACCTAGAAAACAGGTTACTCTTGTTTGTGATCTTAAATTTGTACTGGAAAAATGTACACATTTTCCTTCTGAACCACCTCTTGAGACATATTTAAACTTCTTATTATGGACAACTTGTTACTCTTTGCTCTGACTTTTACAAGAAGAGTGTTTATAATGCAAGCTCTTACAGTGCCTGAGAGCTATCTCATCCTTCATGAAGATAGGGTTTCTTTGAGAATCATCTTTTTTTTATGCCAAAAGTGGTTTCAAAATTCACTTTGTATCAACGCATTATTCATATTGTATTCTTCACAGAGCTAAAAAAAAAAAAAAAAAAAGGTGGAGAACATTTTGCACATTCTGGATGTCAAAAGACAGCTTAGAATGCTTTACTGATCAGAAATTCTGATCAATTGTTCATTTCTTATGAAGGTTAAAAAAAAGAGGGCAATTAGTATAAAAGCAAACTATTTCAAAATGGTTGCTCCTATTTGGGATCATTCGTTTCATTTTGTTATTTATATCATGGCAAGGCACTCCCAAACAGAGTCATAACCCATGCTACTAGGCTACTTCTGCTGCTTTTTGGAAAAGGGGTAAACTCTAGAAATATTCTAGAGGCAACTGTTCTCTTGTTACTTTTACCAGGACTGCAAATTGACTATTTTTCTAGAGCCAGCACATGGATTTTTAGAACCTTTCTTCAGGGATTGCTTGGCTATGAATTGTCATCCTCCTCCCATTGTTTCTAAACTTTAGTTTTCATCCCATATAGCTTAGTCTTCTGCAACAGCCATCTAATAGTGAACAAAGTACCATTAAAGTATAAGTACTTATTATAGCAGTAGATGTTTGAATAGGTGACTACTGCATTTCAAACACCTCTCTTCTTCCACCTTATTGTTTTATGCCAGGGTGAGGATCCCTATCTTCCCCTTTCTCTTAGTACAGTAGAGCATCGATTATCCGAACATCAGTTATCCATATGCAGCCTTCCTAACAGTTGCTTCTCTACGTGCGTCTTTACTACTGCATGGAATTTAACATTCGTTGCTGCTTTCACTTCGTCTACAAGTAAGTGTTTGTGTATGTACATGTGATTTGTGTTGTAGAATCATTGCATAACACTTCAGTTTATTGTAACATGCAGAAATTAATTCCAGTGTGTTTTCTTAAACATTTAGTTGGTTGCTTTAAAAATTTTGTTTAGTATTTACATTAAATTTAAGTATTTTCAGTAGCTGACCATAAGCGATGTAATAAATTTAGGTGTTTGCATGTACTTTATCCTTTCCTGTGAAAATGGCAAAACCTTCTCAGTGTTACAGAGAAATGCAGAAGGTTAAATTGTTTAAAAATATATATTTCAGTTTTAATTTAAAGTCATATACCATGTTTAGTCCTTGATATTAAATATACTTTGAGATTCTTGAGTCAAGATATTTCTTGAAGTTTGCAGTGTTCGGAAAGTGCTGTATGATGTTTCAGGAACACTTCAGAATCTTATCTACTTCACGTGATTGTATGATCATTCTGAAGAAAAAATAAATTGTTTGTGTGGTATGGGGTACTATTTGACTAGAAAAAAAATGCATTATACATTCTTCTTTTGTTGGGTGGAATTCTGAGTCATTTAAGAAACCTCTGCAGTTAGCTTTTTTTTTTTTTTTTTGCACTGCCATATATCTCTTTGGAGATTTTGAAAATTCTGTGGTGTATGAAGCGTCTACTTCTGACAGTTGTAGCCGCATGGTTTTCTTACAGCTTTTGGGAGACAGCCCAAAAATTGCATCCTGTCCTGTCAGAATTTAATTTTGGTTAGAGAGTTTGAAATATTGTAAATAAACACCAACATTACTTGTAGCACTTAAAGTTTTCCATCGTCTAGTCCCCGATTAGAAGGGTGTATGAGATGTATATTTCAAATAGTTAACAGAAGTCAATGTATTATGAGCAAAAAGGAAAAAAGAAATGTATATTACTTATAACAGTTAAACAGCATCTGGCATAATTTTTGGAACATTACTAAAAATGGTTCTCATTAACTACTGAACTTTGATATCAGCTGAAGTTTTAAAATAGAGTATGATGTGTTTTACTGTATTCTATTGGATAGACTGTTTTTAATACATGTTTGAGAAGTTGGCATTGTATGTGGGGTCTACATTAGTTAGTCGAACGCTTACCTTATCGAATCCCTAGACGTCGACTCATTCTTATCTAACTGCGAAAACATTGAATCGTCATGGTTGGCCTTCTGCAGTATAGCTCCGTAAGGTAAGTGTGCGATAGTTACGTACGTTAGGGTGCGGGTTAAGGTAAGTGCATAGATGGTAATGTATGCTAGACTTAGTGTAGGGTTTTGTTTAGTGTATGTGTGTGAACTATTTAGTTTGTTTGTGTTTAGCTTTTTAAGGTAAGTGTGCGATAGTTACAGACCTTAGGGTTAGGGTGCGGGTTAAGTTAAGTGCATACTTGGTGGTATATGTAAGGTTTAGTGTAGGGTTAGAAGTAGGGTGTAGTTTAAAGTTAGAAGTAGGGTTTTGGTTAGTGTAGGTATGTGATTTATTTAGTTTGTTTGTGTAGGTAGTATGTAGCAGGCAGTGGGGTGGGACAAGTATGATATTTCTCTGTTTTGAATTTCGCAGTTCAGGGCGTTCGGTGTTTAAGCAGTTCGACTAGAATGGGTCGACGTTTAGGGATTCAATAAGGTAAGCATTCTTGTTTTTAATATAGACCCTTGTGTGTAGTACTGTAACTGATTTAAGAGACTTGTCCATGAAAGTTTGGAAACATTTTTAGAAGTTTTTTATCCGGTTTAGTTATATGTTTGATTATCCAAACAGTCTGATTATCCAAACTCTCTACTGTGCATGTTTTCTTTCCTGAGGTCTAGCCTCCACTGTTTCTGGGGCAAGAAAACTCTGATTGTTGGCACCCATAGGTCTGCTTTTATACCCAGTGACTCTCAAGACCTAAACGATGTACAGGTGCATGATAGTTGCTCTAAATCTTTGAAAGCTGACTGGACATCTAATTCTTGCCGGGATATCAACCA
This sequence comes from Protopterus annectens, assembly GCF_019279795.1. Classification (NCBI taxonomy): domain Eukaryota; kingdom Metazoa; phylum Chordata; order Ceratodontiformes; family Protopteridae; genus Protopterus; species Protopterus annectens. The sequence goes on from NC_056743.1 coordinate 113,785,487, forward strand.
TATGACTTAGGTTACTGCAACAGTGATCCAGACATAGAAAAGCTTAAACATCTGACATATGGAACCATAAGAATGTGATGGTATGCATCTTTTAAATCTAAGGTCACTAGAAAACTCAAGTGGGAAATAAAGTATGATGAGTTGTGAAGAGTCATCAGTTTAAACTTGCAAGCTAACACAAATTGATTCAGAAAAGAAAGATCCAGAAGTGGTCTCCAAGAATCTTCTTTTACACCAAATATGTCCTGAAATAAAACTCTTCCCCTAACTGAGAAGGAGGGACAGTTTCTATCACTACCTTAGCAAGCACATGCTGAATAACAGGAGGAAAATAAGAGTCTGCTCCTGCAGGTGAGGAGGAATCCCCAAAAGGGAGGGAGAAGCTCCCACTACCGTCAGTAGTGTAATGAGTTACAAGGAGGAGGCCTGGTCACTTCTAACTTCTTATATGCTGAAGTGTGAAATGATGAAGAGCCCCCTCCTCAAAATAAAAGCAGCAATACTATTCATAAATGATTCACTGACAAACATTTGTTATTACATGCAAAGGTCACACTGATATGAAAACAGCTACAAAGTTGTCATTATACTTTAGTTCTAGGGCTATATCTGAAAGTAGGAACTAGAAGCTGTTTTTCCTTTTGGAAGGCTGAAAACAACATTGTTTTCCACTGTGATGGTTGCAATACAGGAAACAGAATAAGTACCTAGAATGTTTGAAGAACCATTTCATGAAACTGATCCTTACCTGTTTTGGTTGTGGCAACATCAACAGACATATACAGAGGCTATAAGACCAGGGTAACCATCCCACCTATGCCCATTAAAGATTCTGCAATATAAACCAGAAAAGAGATTAACAGAACCGGAAATGAGATTACCTTTCACCACAAAGGCAAAATATGAGGTGGGCACTAGTTACAAAATTGGAGGTCTAATCAGTATTACATCATCTTCAACCCCTGAAATGGCTGTTGAAATGGGTGAAAGTCATAAGTATACCTGAACACTATTCAGGCCTAATGAATGGGTTTCTGGGATCAAATCTACATACATCTACAAATGTCCAAATGGAAATGAAATAGGGACATTAACCTAGCAACCCACAGGAATTTTTGTCAAGGTGAACTGTGCCCACTTAGTGATCTAAATCCATGGTCCAGTTACATTCCAGTTTCTTGCTTCTCCCTTTGTGTTTTTCTTCCAAGAGCATTCATTCCATTTTTCTTCCTTGCACTTCATGGAAGAATGTAAAGATGAAGGTTCACTACATAGAGAAGGCAATATTTTTTTTGTTGCCTGCACTGCATCTTAAACAAACATCTCAGTGTACAGCAGGGTTCAAGAATTTAAGGTCTGCTGTGAATAGTAGACAGAATAGGGCAAATAATGCAACCATGCCCAAAACAAAAAAAGTGTAACACTGATCCTCACCATAACTGGAAGAGAGAATAATTTTCTTTTAATGTAGACAATGGATAAACTACTTTCCAGAGGTGGGCAGTTCCCACTTTTATTTATGCCACAAAGAAAACTTTTACTGTTAGCCAAACAAGCTGCATTCTTACTTAATACACCTGCTGCAGTAACTTCCTTGAAGAAAGAACAGTACATTATTACATAGCAATGACTGCCTCAAACAGAAAGTTCTTTTACGGACAGTATACACACACACACACACACACACACACACACACACACACACGCATACATATGAACATATTGTTTTAGTAAAATATTAGGACCCGTCTTACATACATAAGTGCAGTTTCTCAAAAACTAAGATCTGTCCTACATGCAGACTACTGACTCACAGGTCTGAAACTATTTCAAATAAGGCAAAGTTAACAAACATTCAAAGGCTTAGGTCACTTGTCTACCATCGGGCAGAGAATGTTTTATACCTCAACTACAGTAATCACGACTACTGTAATCTCACTAACATTGTCCCTCAACAATGGTATTGTTCTCACAAACAAACAGTACAACTGCATGCACAAGAAGACCTGGTTATGAGTATGCCTCCTAATCAAATGTATTACAGCAACCTTTTTTTCTTTTTATTTTGAGATTGCTTTCTCAGTCTTTGGTCCCAAACTGTGGAACACTCTCCCTTCTTTTATTACAGATCATTCCTCTTGCTCCATTTTCCATTCATAGGTTGGTACTAGGCTATCAGCCCTAGGGCCTATACAAGCCTAGCCATAACAATTCCCTGGATATTTCTTCCCACAATATTTACTTCTCTGGACCTCTGTCTAGCAGGGTGACTGACATGATCCCGGGGGTGAATTTCCTATCTCCCATCCAATCATCAAGGTTCCTTTTGAAGAGGGCCAAGGAGGCGCTCTGCTTGACATGTATGGGCAGTCTATTCCAGAGTATGGGGAGTCTCTGGGTCAGGGTCAGGAACCTATCCATCCAGCATGTTTTGTTCATTGTGATGACAAGATTAAGATCCCTGGAGCGTGTGGCTCTGAGGGATTGGGATTTCTTTACGTGGAGCATGTCCAACAGCTCAGGGTTTGACATGGCCTTGAATGTTAAGCAGAGATCTCCTCCGAGTAGACGATATGCCACAGAGTATAGCTGGAGTTTTTTTTAGATGGTCAGCATATGGCATCTGCTTTAGGCCTGTGATTCTTTTAGTGATGTAATTCTGTGGCCTTTCCAGCTGTTGCAGATGTCTTGTGAGGTACATACCAAACGGGGTAATGAGTACATTGGGACAATGACCGCCTTTTTTCTGGATGAAAAGCCCTTAGTGATGAGGTGTGCCACATAGAAGGATTTCCTGACTGTTGTGGCGATGTGGTCATTGAAAGTGAGACCACTGTCCACCTGTGTCCCTAAGTCTCACATCACACTTTCGATGTTTAGTGCACTGCCACCTATGTGGTAATTCATGGGTACATGCTTTTTTCCAAAGTAGATAACTATACATTTCTTGGCATTAAGCTTGAGCCCATGGCTCTGGCACCAGGCATCTGTTTCTGTAAGGCCCTTTTGTAGAATATCCACATGATTTGGGGATTCAATAATGGCTCCAAGTTTGCAGTCATCTGCAAACTATGTTAGCCAGAGTCCCTTAGTGTTGGCCTATATTTCAGAGAAGTAGATGCCAAACAAGAGTGGTCCAGGACTGAACCCTGAGGTAATCCACTTGTCACTTGTCTGGAGCTGGATTTGGAGTCAGCTACTTTTACAGTCTAGGTTCTGTCAGTAAGCCAGTTGGCAACCCATCGAGTGATGTAGGGATTTATGCCCAGCTTAGTAAGTTTATCTATGATTCCAGAGTGGGGGATGGTGTCGAAGGCCTTGGTGAAGTCCAGATAGGCTGTGTGGACTGCCTTACCCTCATCCACAGCTCTGGAGACTGATTCGAAGAAGTCAATCAGATTCAGGAGACAAGATTGGCCCTTCACAAAACCAAACTGGGTGGGGTCCAGTGTTTGAAGGTTGCCCATGTCTTTGTTTATAAGTTCCATGATAATGCATTCCATGCCCTTGCAGATCAGGCTTGTCAGACTGATGGGACGGTAGTTCCCGGGATCCAAGGTGGATCCCCCCTTGTGGAGTGGGATAACTGTAGCTGTGCGCCACTCAGTGGGCATGAAGCCTGAGGTGAGGCTATGATTAAACACTTAGGTGAGGTGCCAGTTCATTTTGTAGTTAATGTGGTACACAGGCTGGGATGTCATCTGGTCCCATGGATGCTGTATTCTTAGCTTTGGAGAGTGCGGTTTCTACCTGTGTGGCCGTGATTACCAGAATTTGGCAATCTTTTGGTATTGAGATGGGCCCTTTAGGGGGTGAGAGGGGAGTGAAGTTGGCACTAAATCGATCTTAAAAACACATTTCAAAACTATAATAAAATGCAACTGCTATCTCTCTGGTCATACAAGTTAGCCTCTTCATACCCTTCTCCTGTCTACATACGTTGTTCTGACTTTACTTTTGACTGTAATTCTTTCAGCATACCAACTCTGATGTCACACTATACATAATGCATGTATATATTGTATTTTTTCATTCACTCTGTATATAATGTAATTTTATCTATTGCATTTACATGCCCAAGCCAGCTATGATATTCACTTTGTATATAATATATGTATATACTGCATTTTGTCATTCACTCTGTATATAATGTCATGTATCCATTGCGTTTTCCTTGGGCTGAGAATGAAATGGGTCCAGCTGGAGCAGTGCTCTATCCCGGTTAACAAATTAAAAGTAAATACCAAACTACACAGAATTTATAATGTTTTCCTACCTCAAGGACATACCTGTCATCTACAACCTGTGACCCAGACAACCGAATAGTTTACATAGCCTTGATGAAAATCATGATTCCACATACACAAAATGTTGCCTGCATCTCATATACACAATTTGTCACCATAGGCAGTTGCTGTATACAAAGAAAGTATTATGCTATAAATAAAAAAATGGGTTTCAGCCCCTCACGCCTACAAAAAGTGCTTCTTAAAAAGAAGTGTTGCTTCTTGTACAGAAAAAGAAAATCATCTTGTAACATGCACTACAACGGCACTGGACGCATAGACCAGTAGCTGTTCTACATACAGAACATAGTTATCCAGAAACAGTAAAAATCACAAGCAGAAAATGTCTCACACAGACTGATGCAATCCACATAAAGGTTGTGCTACCTCACAAGCAGCAGGCATCATCCTACATACACAAACACTTGTATCAAAACTGACACACAGACTGCTTATTGGGTGGCGCAGTGGTACAGGGGTTAATGTTTTCGCCTCATAGCAAGAGGTTCTTTGGTTCGATTCTCAGCTGGGGTGCCTTCTGTGCAGAGTCTACATGTCCTCCCTGTCTTTGTGTGGGTTTCCTCCAGGTACTCCAGTTTCCTCCCACATTCCAAAATCTGGAGCATTTCTCCCTGGAATCTGCTGAAAATAAGCTCTGTCCTAGTCGGACCTTCCCAGTCAACAAATGTTAAATAAATAAAAATAATAAATAAATTATTAAGGTGTATTACTACGTTACCTGTCTGGTTGTGCTACTTGCTGTTTAGACAAAAAAACAAACGTCATTCAGTTACTGTAATCTCACTCAGCTACAGTAATCACTGTTTGTGACTGACTTATCATATTCATTACTGTCATTCTTCCTCACACTTTACTGATTTCATCTGGTAAATTGACCAGTGTTAAATTTGCTCATGTTTTCACATTTTGTGACAGCAACTTTAATGATGTAGCTGAGGAGCTTTTACTCCCTGGGTTTTCCCTGAAAATAAACTTAATCACTTCAGACAATAAAATGTAAGTAAATACACAGCAGGGAATGCTCTAGAAGCATAAAAGTCTGTCTAATGCACAGTAGTGACTGCACCACAAATATGCAATATTACCTCATGCAGAACACTGACTGCCCATATGCAAACAATGCTGTTAAACATACAGCATGCACAAACCCATACAAAGGACTTGCTGTCTGACAAAAAACAGATGCACTCCATACTCAATGTAGTGTCTCAGGATACAGCGTTTGCAGCATGTACCAAAAATAAACCTTAACTGACACAAGAGCACATATACAGTTCTCAACCTTCCATCAACCAAGTGTGGAACAGAAAGGCAAAATGTGGAGCACTTACAAACAAGGTATTAATACAGTCAACTAGGAAGCTCACAGCATGGCTAAAAATGTTATTTTATACTTATATAAAGTTCTTTTGATGAATTACTATGATTCAATTTTATTTACCATGTGTACTAATTAAAAAAAAAATAACAATCAATCTGTGATAGACCCTTTCAAAGTGGAACAGCAAAGAACATAGTCTTCTTAAGACTCAGAATAAGGAATGTTCCTCATGATGAGGTACAAAGTACACTTGTGTGGTATGGGCACACAGAATAGACACCATCCCACGTGTAAAACATATTGCTTCCAACAAAACAGAGTTTTCCATTATAGAAAAAGTGCTGTCTCAGACTCAGAAAGCAGTATCTAACATTCATCAGAAACCATCACATATACAAAATGTGCTCTAGAACACTTGATATCAGTACTATATAAGCAGAGACTGTACCATATGTAGGGCCATGCCTTTTAAATGTTACTGACTTGAAGGGATGTCCCTGTTTTGAGCTCAGAATTTTGTTCGTTCTTTCCCACATAAAATCAGTGACACTTTTGAGAAACTGAATGGTTAAAATCAACAAATGACAATTATACATTTACAAACTTCATGTACTTCAGAAATTATGTGTTGGAGGGCGTGGCCAAGGATGAACACAGGATAGCAGCAGATTTCTTCAGCTCCACCAATTTCATTACATTGACAGGAATTAATTACTTAAAAAATTAATTCTTGAAGTAATTTTCTTTCTAAATATGTTTGTTTTATATAGTTCTTGAACTATATCTAAAAAAGAAAGGAAATCTTAATAATATTCCTGTCAGAAATTACTTTGGAAATTTTCCTGTCAGTTTATCAGTCTGAAATGAGTTCCAGTAAGACAAATTCTCAAGACTCCAGCATCAAGAAAGAACTTCAGTCTCTGATAATTATAGTCCAGCAACTTACTGCTAAGATGGATAAAGTGGATACTAAAATAGACACTTTCATAGAAAAACTACAAAACAAATAGACTTGTTACATATGGACCTGCAACAACAGAAGATCCAGATGACAGGCATAGAAGAAGCTGTGAATGACATGGAAAATAAAATACAAGAAGAGGAAATCAACATTGAGTTTCTGCTGAAACAAAATACACATTTACAAACAAAGCTGGATGACCTGGAAAATATATCTAGGCAATAACATTAGGATTTTTGGACTGCCAGAAAATATTGAAGGTAACAATATTACTTCTTTTTTAACAACATGGCTCCCTAAAACTTTAGATTTACCAGAAGCATTCTCTTTTGGTATCGAAAGAGCACATAGATCTATAGCTAATACTAACTCTAACAAAAACTATCCTAGATAAGTTATAGTTAGATTTCTATCATCTTTTGATAAAGAGATGGTTCTTAAATCTGCTTGGGCTAAAGCTCCTGTTAAGTTTAATGAGACAACTGTGCGGTTTGACAATGACTATTCTTCCATGGTAATTGCTAAAAGAAAAGTTTTTCTGCCACTAATAAGGGAGCTTAAAAAAGCACAGTTTAAAACATACCTTCTGTTTCCTGCCAAGCTTAAAATCTTCCTTCCTGATGGTCCTCATGTCTTCGATGATTTAGACTCTGCTTTACTGTTTGTCAAAGAAAAAAGGATTTTGGATAAAATAGAAGAAATGGAATGGGCTAGTTCTTCATTAAAGAGATTGGCAACTGAAGCTTCCTGGAAGACTTCAGAGAAGAAGAAGAGACTAAAAACAAATGATTTGTTATATGTTTTTTTCTCTCTCATCATTTTAGTTCATTATTAATCTTTTTGAATATAGTTCCTGCATTTCCAGAAAGCCACAAATATTTTGGAAAAGATTTAATCAAAGTTATTCTCTATGTGCAAAGAAATGTTTTGTTTCATAACCAGTCAAAATGCCTGAGGATTTAATGGCAGGCTGTGACTCGATTTGTTTTTCTTTCTGAAAAAAGTAAGGTTAGTAATTTGATACATTTTTTTATCTTTATCTTTTTTTTTTCCTTCTTCTTTTATTATTTTCTTTGTTTAAACAATGACATTCTATTTAGATTATGTAGTGGGTAAAGGGTGGGGGAGGGCAGGGAGAGAACAGTAATGAAAATATCATTAATAGAATAATAACATATTTATTTCTTGTAAAAGTTTATAAGTTCTTCAAATGCTATTTCTAATTATACTGCTTATGCTTGTTTGTAAATAATCTGTCATGCTTTAACTAATAATAATCAGAACTAAATAAGAGTAAATAATATGTTTTATTTTTAACTCTATTAATATAAACAGTAAGTAACATTCCATTGTATATACTTCTTACAGCTTTCTCTTACATTTTTTTATTTCTGCCTCACTCCCTTTTATTTTCTACTCTCTTTTCTTTTCTTTATTAATATATAGAAATGCTTTTGACTGTGTGGGCACAGTGAATAATAGGATTTGTATGAAAATTGAGTTGGGAGAAGAATGCTGAGTTTTATTGCTTGTTGGTAATTTTGAGTTTAATTTCACTTGCATAGAGGCTGTGATGATCTGTGGAATACATTGTGGAGGTTCTGTCATGTTTAGATGCATTTACACTGCTAAATGAATGTTTGTCACTAGTTTTTAATAAGTTTCCGCCAAAATGTTAAGAGAGACAATCTGGGATGTGGGCTGTCTTATGCACAATGTCCTTGAGTTACCTCAGAATCTTCAAATCACAGAATTCTCACAGAGAAACTGAAAGCAGTTAGTATAAACATTGACAAGGTTATCACACTGACACACCACAGATTCAGGAAAAATACTCTGTTCATAAAATATGTCAGTTATAATGAGTTTAAATGATGTAGTTTCTTGTAGTAAGTAAATGTCTTATTTTAGAAGGCATAAAAATGAAACATTTATTTAAATGTTTTGAAAATCTACTTAACAGCAGCATAATAATCTGTGTTAAAATTTGTGTTCCAAACATATACTTTACTATAACTCATTTAATTCATCTGATTGACAAACATAAATAATCTTATAACTCTATTCTGGAAGAAATGTCATGTGATATATTTTAAAGCAGTAGGTTAGCATGATTGTAAAATCTGGTTACCAATATGTGTTTGCTGTGCATTATTTTGTATAAAGCAGACAGATTTATTCTAGGGACAGCAAGTAGGATAGTGCTCTACAAAGACACAACTCAGTGAGATCAGATATATATATATATATATATATATATATATATATATATATATATGTGTGTGTGTGTGTGTATGTGTGTGTGTGTGTGTGTGTGTGTGTGTGTGTGTGTGAGTGTGATGGCTTTTTTCTGAGAATCTGCATAACTATCCAATATGATTTATAATAATTTCTATGAATACAATATTTTACTCTATTGACAAAATGAATGTTTGCCACAAGTTTTAATAAGTTTCCGCCAAAATGTTAAGGGAGACAATCTGGGATGTGGGCTGTCTCATGCACAGTGTCCATGAGTTTCCTCAGAAGCTTCACTCACAGAATTTTCACAGAGAAACTGAAAGCAGTTAGTATAAACATTGACAAGGTTATCACACTGACACACCACAGATTCAGGAAAAATACTCTATTCATAAAATGTGTCAGTTATGATGAGTTTAGATGATGTAGTTTCTTGTAGCAAGTAAATATCTTATTTTAGAAGGCATAGAAAATGAAACATTTATTTAAATGTTTTTGAAAATCTACTTAACAGTAGCATAATAATCTGTGTTAAAAACTTGTGTCCCAAACATATACTTTACTATAACTCATTTAATTCATCTGATTGACAAGCATAAATAATCTTATAACTCTATTCTGGAAGAAATGTCATGTGATATATTTTAAAGCAGTAGGTTAGCATGATTGTAAAATCTGGTTACTAATATGTGTTTGCTGTGCATTATTTTGTATAAAGCAGACAGATTTATTCTAGGGACAGCAAGTAGGATAGTGCTCTACAAAGACACAACTCAGTGAGATCAGATATATATATATATATATATATGTATGTGTGTGTGTGTGTGTGTGTGTGTATATGTATGTGTGTGTGTGTGTGTGTGTGTGTGTGTGTGTATGTGTGTGTGTGTATATGTGTGTGTGTATATGTATGTGTGTGTGTGTGTCTGTGTTTATGTGTGTGATGGCTTTTTTTTTTTAGGTAATAACGCAGGTGTTTCTGAGAATCTGCATAACTATGCAATATGATTTATAATAATTTTTATGAATACAATATTTTACTCTATTGACAATAATGAGTTTAAGTAAATGCTCATATACAAACAATTCAAGATTTTTTTGGAAGCTGTTGATAGAATTCACATGACAGAAAATAGATGCATCTTAATGCATGTAATGTCTGAATCATATTAGCCAAAGTTTTTGATTTAAATGAATGTTAGAACATAATTTTCTCTCCTCTTGATTTCTAACATTAAGATTATTTGAATGCTATTAGAATACAAGTGTTATATATTACATAGATCTATATAATAGTATGAACAGTTTTTAAAAAAAAAAAAGTTTATTTTAGTTTATATGATGCTGTTTTACCAAATGTGTAGTTTTGTCTTGATAGATAATTGAATTGAAAACTGTTAACCTCAGTTAAATATAACTAGTATTAAATTGATAAGGTGGTAGCTGAGGTACTGCTGCTTAGGGTAGGGGTTAACTTGAGTAGTAAATACTGCTCTAAGTTGGAGTTTTCAACTCCAGGTGGGATGCAAGGTTTAATCCTTACATTATTTTCACTTGTTCATTGTTATATGTATATAGTTTTGACATCCACAATATATTTTGTACACTCATTGTCACTACAAACAAAATTGAATCCTATACAAAATCCCATAAGAGATTTAATAAATACAGCTATATTTAAAGGTACACCTAAAAGAGGAGATGTAACATTATTTATCTTGTTATTTGTTATTTCGATCATAAGATTCTTGAGTTTTAAAAATGCCAAATGACATCTTTAAAAGGAATTTCTTTAAACATTAATGGATTGAATAATCAGTGTAAAAGGGCAAGCCTAATAAGATACATTAATCTACACAAGGCCAATCTAGTCTTCCTGCAAGAAACCCATCTCTTGAAAAAGATATTGATAAACTAGCCACTAATAAGTATACAGTATTGGTTAGTTCAGAGCACACTCAGAAAAAGAGGAGTGGCTATTTTATGGAATAAAAGTATGCCCATTCCTAAAACCATTAAGTCTTATCAGGATGACAAAGGAATGTTTTGTATGGTTACAATACAAATTAATGGGAAGACTTACACTTTAATTAATGTATATTGGATACCTGGAATTGGTATTAATACAGTGAAACATCATATTGATAAGATCATATCATTCTCTGTAGGGGATATTATTTTAGCTGGTGATTTTAATTGTATACTACATGAAAGTGATACTACCACTATAAAGAAAAGAAGAATTACATCTAATGCAAAACATTTAAATGATTTTGCTAATTCTTATCATTTGAATGATATTAATAATCAGATAGAGTCAAAATCATTACCATACACCTTTTTTCTAACAGATACAAAACTTATTCAAAAATAGATAGGGTCTTTATTTCTAACCAGATGGTAACAGATTTAATTAATTCCAAAATCATTTCATGTCCTATATCTGATCATAACTCAATTGTTTTGAATTCATGATAAAAAATACTCATAATGTTCAGATCAAAAGGATACCAGCATACTTAACTCAGCTAAAAGACTATAAAGAATATATACTTTCAGAAGTACAACATTTTCTAGACATAAATAATACTCCTGAAGTCTCCATTGTCTATGTTTGGGATGCATTAAAATCATATCTATATGGACAAAGTATCAGATGGTATAATAACAAAAGGAAATCTTGGGATAAGGAATTGTTAGATATTCAAAGTAAACTAGACTCTTATAAACATAATAATAAAGAAAATATTATGGACAAGAAAGTTATTGAAGAAATAAACAAACTAAATGAGAAATACAAAGAAATTTTAACTCATAAAGTTAAAATAACTTTAGAGAAATACAAGTTTTTGTCTTATTCAATAAGCCCCAAATACTTACATAGACTTAAAAATAAAACAAAAAGATTGAATAAACAAAACCATATCAAAGAAATCTTTTCTCTAAGGAAAAGAAGAATGTTTCTAGTATACCAGAAATACTGGATGAATTTAGAAATCACTTTCACAAGATTAACCATAACAACATTAACATGGAACCTAAAGATAAAATAAAGGAGTTTATAACCACAAACATGAATAAAAAGCTTAATAAACAACAGATTAAACTATTGGACAAGAGTATTTCATATACAGAAGTTATTACACAAATAAATAAGCTTAAATCAAACAAAGCACCGGGTAATGATGGTATTATACCAGAGATATATAAAATCCTTTCTAAAACTACATATTCATTAATACATAAGGTTTTTATTCTGGCCCAAACTGAGTTAATAACCCCCATCTTGGCAATATACATTTATTTCACCAATTTTAAAACCTAATAAAGATCCAACTAGATGTTCTTCATATCGACCCATCTCATTACTTAATGTTGATTATAAAATGTTTATGAGTATTTTTGCTGATAGATTGAAGACAATTATCCCGGCATTATAGACATAGATCAGACGGGCTTCATTGTAAATAGAAATACTTTTGATAATATAAGAAGAACTTTAACATTAATTGATTTTGCAAATAGGAAAAGAAAGATTTAACACTTATTAGTCTTGATATAGGTTCAGCATTTGATTCAGTAAGTTGGGACTATCTGTTTACCTTACTGAAATGCACAAACTTCTCTGATGCATTTGTAAATTTAATTGAGCATTTATACAAAGGAACGCTGGCTTATATTAAGGTAGGAACATATGTTTCACAAAAATACCCATTCTTAAAGGTACAAAGCAAGGATGTCCACTTTCTCCACTATTATTCACTTTAGTAATGGAGCCTTGGGCTAATTTGATTAGAAACAGTACTGACATAGAGGGTTTTGAAATAGAAGAAAATACAACATCAAAAATTCAACTTTTTGCAGATGATGTTCTAATTACATCAGTAGGATCTAATTCTTCTATGCAGTCTTTATTTGATAAAATGATGAATTTTAAAAGTATTTCTGGTTTAATATTCAATGAAGAAAAAACTAAAATACTACCTATATATACACGAAAAAATACTCTCATTAGTGATTTTACTAAATATGTACCCAACTCAGGTCAGATAACTTATTTAGGTATAATACTATCTAAAGATATTAAATCTATTATATATAATAACTATAATACCTGTTTTCTTAATATACAAAATCTTTTTAATACCTGGAATAATATGTTTTTACTATGGAGGAGAGACTTACAATTATTAAAATGATAATATTCCCCAAGATTTTATACTTAATACAATCAATAATACTTTCACCTACAAAAATAACTATCAAGAAACTGAATACACTAATGTTAAATTTCTTATGGGCACCTAATAGACCTAGGATTGCATTAAAGAAACATACTAATAGCTGGTCTCAAGGGGTATTTCTTTTCCAGACTTTAATTTATATATTATCTCTTCTATTATAAAAGTTATTACTTTATTAATAGATCGGTCATATGTCAAAATGGAAAGATTATTGGGAGCTAATTAGTATGCACTTCATGAAAATCTCCTTAACACATAAAAATATGATTATAAATAACTCCATGTTGTGGTTGCTAAAGGAATTTTGTACTTCACCTATTACACCTAAACATATGGTCTGTTACCCATTAAATATTATTATTAGTTATCGTAACTTTATATTCATGCACCCTAAGTATAGGGAATGGAATTTTATTGTATTCCCTATAATTCATACTCAGGGTATGCTTATGTCATCTACTTCTGAAGGAGCTCATTTAGCTATAGATAATAATCTAAAGTACTGGTATCAGCTGATATCTGATAATAAAGTTAAAAATCTAGATTTCTTAAAACAAGAATTTGATCTAAGAGAAACTTGCTGGTTAGAGGTTCAGATCTTTAGACAACATCTCATTGATAGAATAGATCTAATGTCTATAACAGTTAAAGAATCTATTCCAAAACTGATTGATTACTTGATAATAAATTTACAGCATAAAGTTTCTGATAAAGGTAAACTTTCATATATACATAACATTATCAGACAAGAAACTTTTTACAATGTAGATTCATACTGGAATTATTTCACCTCTATTAATGGGGACCCACCAACTCAACAAGATAAACAATATATATTGAATCTGCTTATAGAACTACATCTTCCATTGTCTGGAGACTTTATACATGGAAATTTTACATAGATCTTTTTATACACCTTTGATGATGAATAAAATTAATAATAAAGATAATCTATGTAAGAGATGTAATGTAGAAATTAATGCTGACTGGGCTCATATGTTTTATGACTGTATGAAGTTGAAAGAATACTGGAAGTCAATTAATGAATTTTTGCAGGCTCTTTTACAGATAATTTCATTATTTCTAAGTCTCTTATATTATTCAACACACCTGTACCTCAATGTGTTAAAAGATTAAGCTTCCCTTGTTATGGTCTATCCTAGCAGTGGCTAGGAAAATAATAACTAGAAATTGGATTTCAGATACACCTCCTTCGTTCAATGAATTTAAAATGTTATGAATATAATGTGTCATATGGAAATAAGCACAATTAGAATGAGAACAACTAGAAAAACATCACATTTTATTGTATGGGATAATTTACAAAATTTGTTAAAAAAATTCTAATTTCAATAGCACAGTATTTTAGTTTAATTAATTGATCTGATTGTAGTGGATGTCTTTGTAAATACTTTAGTTGTTTTGTTGAATATTATAATAATACCTATTTTTAATTATTTGTATAAAATTGTTATGATATTTCTCTTATATGTTAAAACAATAAACTTGTTTTGAAAAAAAAGAAATTATGTGTTAATTTAGGTTCACTTAGTTTGTCATATTTCTTTAGTCAATAACACTGATACTTAAAAACTGACTGGTTTTGAGCCTTTGTACCTGATTCTGGATATAACAGGTTGAGAGCTATATACAAGACATGCTTGTCTTATACAGAAAAGTGACTGTGCCAAGTATTGACAGTACTACAGCACATTCAAAGCAGGGACTACCAAATGTCTGAAAACAAAGTATTAACTCACATTCAGCAAAGACTGGAGAACCTGCAAAAAGTGCCATTTTAAAAGAAAGTAACCATGGACTCTACAACATACAAGAAGGCTATTTCACACACAGCATGATCTATACTACAGAAAAAAGATGCTTCCTTGATCAAATACAGAGTGATATCTGACATATAAAATATACTTCACAAAGAAAAAAAGACCGTCTCACACAGAAACTGTTTCATGCAAGGTACAGACTGTTTCAAGTGCAGCTACTTCTGTTTCATAAAACATTGAATGTTGTGCACAATCAGAGCCACCACCACACAGAACAAGGATTAGTTCTTGCAATGATCTCCTACAGAAGACAGTAAATCATGAACAAAATGTTAATATCCTAATATAGCATTAATCATCGAACAAAGTTATGTCACTAAATATCAGTTACCCCACAGTGTCTTTTGTAATGACAGACACAAAGTCTTAAAATACCACAGTTTGCAAGCAGAAAAGAGAATATGTGGAAGAAAGATACCCACAGTTCCAGTACTAGTAGGAGCAAAAGGACTAATAAAGAGATTACAATCGCACTTAAATATAATACCAATACATGTAACAACCCACCGCCCGTATGACCTGCAGGAGGAGGAAATTCTGGGCACATTGCAGGTGCAAACAGCACACTTGGCTAACATTAAAGACTAAAGAAAAAGTGATTTCTTGAACTTTAATTATGCCCTGACTCAGGAAAGGGGTCTCATTCCTGTCAAGGTATATAAAAAAACTAAGCATTTGGAGAAATTAAGCTGTCTGAGAAACAAAATGCATTATTCCATAACTTAAACAATGGCATACAGAATATACTGCTTAAACACCTGACTTCAAAAATATTACTAATTTGCAATGAATATCTGTTTATTTTGCAATGAGCTAGCCACATTTGGGGATTAATGTCTTTTAAGTACAATATTCAAAATGGCTTGACACAATCCACAGGTGTGTGTGGTAGCATTTTTCTGCTATCCTTCAGGGGTTATGCGTGCCCAAAGTATCAAGAAGGACAAATTTCTATTTTACTAAAGATTGACTTTTATCATCTGCCCCAGATAGAATGGAAGAAGACATGACCAAAGACAAAAGTAGATAACTTAGACTGCACAAGTCAACTTATTACTTTCTCACAGTGCTCAACTTGTACATAGAATTCTGACCAGTTACCAACTGCTATGCTGTTTTTAACACCGCTCACTATCAAATTCTTATTGGCTGCCGCAAAGACAGAAAGAGACACCAGAAGCAGCAGGAAAGAGCCAAAGCTTTAGGATCCCAGGCACACCCCAGCAATGCTATGAAAATGGCCAATCAAGAAAAGAAAAAAGAAGGGCGTGGTGGGTGGGAATGAATACTGCAACATGGAAGAGAAGGACATCTATGGTTATGGTAAGTTCTTACACAACTATTCTATGTCCTTCTATTCTCATGATGCAGTATTCATAACCTTAGGAGGAGTACCACAGTTCTCTAGGAAGATGCATGGAAGGGGAGCAGAGTCAATGAGGCCCTGCAGGACAGACCTAGCAAACCCTGCTCTAGCCCTGGAGATCAGGTCCAATTTGTAATGTTTGGTAAAGGAATGAACAGAGGACCAAGTTGCAGCCTCTAGGATAGAGGAGTAGTCAATTCCCTTGAAAAAGGCTGCCGAAGAGGAAATTGCTCTAGTAAAATGGGCCTTGAAGGTGAAGTCATGCTTTCTATGAAAGGAGTAACAAAAGGCTATTATTGCCTTAGAAATCCAAGATTCAATGGTGTGTTTAGACACTGCCTTGCCAAGGGCTCTAGAGTGGAAAGAGACAAAACGTTGGTCAGATTGTCTGACAGATTTTGTCTTATCTAGGTAGAACATCAGTTGCCTGTGAACATCAAGGGAATGCAAGTCCCTTTCTGAGGAGTTCTGTGGTTGCGGATAAAACACAGGTAGATTAATGGTCTGGTTTAAGGAAATTTCGTTGACTACTTTAGGCATGAAAGAAGGGGTAGTTTTGAGACAAACTGTATCTTTATGAAAAATAAGGTAGGGAGGAGAAGCCATAAGGGCTTGGATCTCAGAGATCCTCCTGGCAGGAGTAAGGGCCAGTAATAAAACTGGCCCTTACTTCTGCCAGGAGGGTCAGAAGTAAGGGCCAGTAATAAAACTGTTTTTTGTCTGCAGAATTTAAAGGAGGAGGTGTGGAGTGGCTCAAAAGGTGCCAATGTAAGCTTTTCCAGCACAAAGTTGAGGTCCCAAGGAGGGGGAATTGGCTTATGGGGAGGTCTTATATGAAGGACCCCATTCAGAAACAACTTGACTTCCAGTCTGGAAGCCAACGGAGGAGTCAAGGGAAGACAAGCAGAAATGGAAGATAGGTGTATTTTTACTGAAGAATAGGTCAACCCTGAATGTAGTAACTCGCACAGGTAGGAAAGGACCAGTGGAACAGAAATGAAAAGAGGATCCTGTTGTTTCCTGAGGCACCAATGGAAGAATCTTTTCCACTTTGATAAGTAATTTCTCCTGGTACATGGTTTCCTGGAATCCTGCAGGACAGTGAGTACGTCCTCTGAATATAGGTGCTTAAAGCGGCTCAGAACTCTATCACCAACACTGTCAGTTTGAGCCACCCCTGTTTTGCATGAGTAGTCAAAGCAGTGAGGTAACCTGTGGTGATTGCCCTGGGCTAAAAGGGTGAGAAGGGGAAACCGATGCTGTCTTGGCCAGAAGAGAGTCACCAGCAGGAGTTTTGGTTTGTCCTTCCTGTATTTTCAGGAGGATTTTGTGAATCAGAGAAAATGGAGGGAAGGCATAAAGGAACATTGCCTCCCATGAAAAGGAGAAGGCATCCACTTTCCAAGTCTGTGGATGAGGGAGCTTTGGGCAGACGAGAGGCATCTGCTTGTTCTGGGGGGAGGCAAACAGATCTGCCTGAGGAATACCCCACCTGTGAATTAGATCCAGAAATACCCCCTGTGGAGCATCCATTTGTAGGAGGGTGATAATGTTCTGCTTAGGCCGTCTGCTACCCCATTTTCTTCTGATGGGATGTAGACTGCTTGAAAGTGAATTTGAAAATCTGCTGCCAGGGACCAAACCTTTATTGCCAGACTGCAGAGTGGGTAAAACTTTGTTCCTCCTTGCTTGTTTATGTATCACAGGACAGTCATGCTGTCTGTGATGACCTGCAGGGTGCCTGGCAGAAGGATCTGTTGAAAGAGCTGCATGGCCAAGGATAGCGCCTTTAGTTCTCTCAGGTTGATGTGGTCCTTTCTTTCCTGAATAGACCACTCTCCCTGAACTTTGAGCTGGTTGTTTGCATGGTGAAGGATGGCTCCCAACTTAAATCTGACGTGTCTGTGTACAGATGCTGTGTGATTGGGGGCACCTGCAATGGTACTCCTTGATTCAGGGTAATGATGGCAATCCACCATGAGAGTTCCTTCTTTAAGCATAGGAGATGGGGTAGTTTTGTTTACAAGGGATGAGAGTGTTGGCTCCAAGAGTTTCTCAAGACCCACTGAAACTTCCTCATGTACATTTTGGCAAGAGGAATCATGGAAGCCATGTATCCTAGTATCATGAAAAATTGCTGTGATGGATGCTAGAGGTAGCAGGGAGTAAAAGAACTGATAAAGAAACTCTATTTTCTGTGGAGGGAAAAAGACTGACATCAAGTCTGTCCTGATCTTGCACCCCAGGAAGACAAGGTCTTAGGAAGGAGTCATTTGAGACTTTGGGCCATTTAGTGTGAAGCCTAGTGTCTGTAGGAACCTGCACACCATGTCCAAGTGTTGGGAGAGGATGAGTGGATCCTGGTGTAAAATAAGAAGGTTGTCTAAGTAGGGATACATTTGTATGGCCTGCAGTCTGCAGTGTGCAACGGCTGGGGCTAGGCACCTTGTGAAGACTCTTGGCACTATGGAGAGGCCAAAGGGTAAGCAGAAAATTGAAAATGAGAAGAACCTAGAGAGAAACATAATATCTTCTGTAAGGGGGAAAGATGTAGGTTAGCATCCTTCAAATCCAGCAAGACCACGAAGGCTTGCTGAGGTATGAGGGGAAGGAGGTACTGTAAAGTTAGTATTTTGAAGGTAGGCACTTTGAGAAAGAGATTGTGGTGAAATAAGTCGAGGATGGGTCTCCAAGGACCATCTTTTCTTGGGACCAGAAATATCCTTGAAAAAAAGTCCTTGGCTAATTGATCCTCTGATAGTGATTCTATAGTACCCTGAGACAGAAGTTGGCTGAGGATAGGTGGGAGGAGTGGGAGCTGATATTGTCTGAGGTGATTTCCTGCCAGGAGGGTAGGATTGGGGGGGGGTGGAGTTGGTTAAGGAAGGTGAGTCACAGTGGAGGAGCCCTGCTCCTGTGCCTGGCTGCCTCTGAAAGGAGGATGGAGTGGAGGTGGTAGAAGACCTAGGAGCAGATTGTTTTCTGGTATGTCTGCATCCCCTTGACTGAGTATCAGAGGGGTGAGGGGGACTGTCTCTTGACAAAGCTAGGTTTTTGAGGGTAATGTCTATGAAATCTGGGAACAGGTGAGACTAGTAGATGTTTTAAGTTTTGTAAGTCTTTGCCTTTTTCCTGTAGAGACTTAAGTAGCTCTGCAGAGACAGCTCCAAATACGGCTTTGTTGTCCAGAGATGCATCCAGCAACTTAGCTTGAACATCCAAAGGTAAGGGCTGAAGTTTCAGCCATGAAAATCTCCTTAGCACAGAACCAGAAGCAGCTGACTGAGAAGAAGCTTCTACAGTATCATAGCTGCACTTGATGGAGTGTCTGGTTACTTGAGAGACCATCGACAAAACAGTACTTATTTATGTCTTAACAGGAGATTCTGGAACCTCTGACAGAAGATTACAGGCCTAGGTCAGAGAATCTACGGCAAACTTTGCCATATGTATCTGATAATAGCCCTAATGGCCAAAGTGGAAGAAGTGTAAACGATCTTCCTCAACCTGTCCATAAATTTACTGTCTTTATCTGTAGGGAAAAGGGGGAAGAAAGAAGTTGCCTAGAAGACTTATCTGGTGACACTGCAATCATCGCAGGATCTGCTGAAGGATTTTTGAAAAGGTACTGCTCCTGAGCAGACACTTTATAAAATCTGTTTGGCCTCTTAGAAGCAGGAGGCTGTGATTCTGGGCTTTGTGAGGCAGCAGAGAAAGCATCCTGAAATGTAGGAAGAAATGGGGGGAACTGCAGATAGTGAGAGTTGCTCCATCTGCAAGAGCTCAAAGTATCTCGTTTTTATCTCAGAGACATCTGAGAGTTCCCATTTGAAATGTTGTCTGAGCAGGAAAATGGTATCCCCAAAGGAAAAATCTTCCCAGGGGAGTCAGGAGTGAGATTCTTCTTCTTCTGGGGTAACAAAGTCTTTGGGTATATCCAACTGAGAGCAATAAGTTAAGGAGTTGTCTGAGGAAGGAGACTCCTCCTCAGAGGATTCTGAGGGGCACAGGTAGGCCTGCCTGAGGGATCAGGATCTGAAGAGCCTGTAAAGCCTTGAACAGAGTTTGGGAAAAGGTCTCCCAGGGAGGAGTAGGGTCTTTTGTAGTGTGTTTCTGCTTCTATTTCCTTTTTAAAGGAGAAGAGGGAGCAGAAGTGGGACTAGGAGCCGATGTTATAGTGGTTGCCAAGACTGCAGTAGAAGCAAGGCTCTCCGAAACAATGAGCTGTCGTTCCCCCTCACCATCAGGGAGTGATGGTTGAAAAACCTCAGATGATGTGCTCTGGGTAGTTGCAGAGTCGGCTTCTGAGTCAGTTACTGGTTCCTGTGCAGTACCCAGCATCCAGAGCGATCCTGGGCTGATATCCTCCTCGAAGATAACACCAGATGACTGAGGTGCAGCGAAGGCATCAGGCCTAACTTTCTTGGCCTTCTTCCTAGGCGGCTTGTCAAAAGGTCCTGGTCCACTTTCCATTCCAGATGCCAAACGTGACAGTCACTGGTTTTCTAAAGTTATAAAGCCACAAGACGGCTTCTTAGAGTTTTCGGAACAAAGGACTGACAAATGGCCTTGTAATCGTGAGCCTCCCCCACACAAAATAAACACTGCTCATGTGTGTGTCCTTATAAGAGATTTGCCTACCACAAGCACACTTTCCCTTAGTAAAAGACATGTACGTCTGACAAAAAGCAAATAAGCAAAGAAAATCCCAAAAGGATACTTATTTCTGAGCAGACAGCCGGAGAATGATCACTGAAAGTGGATGGATGATGTTGAGTGAATGCCGTAATTCTGAACTGGCAGACAGACGTCTGATTTTCACTGCGGCAGAAAAATTCTGAGTTGGGTATGTGCAAATGTCACAGTTATAGCCGACATCAGTTTATGTCCCCTGCGTTCTACGTCACACGTATCCCTGTTTGAAAGACTTTGGCATACTGGCCAGATGTCCGGTGCTGCAGGCAGCAGCTCCCTAAAGTTATGAATACTGCAACATGAGAATAGAAGGACATCACTCAAATACAGTTTGTCATTAGTAGTTACGAACTTATTTCTTCACTACACGCCTTCGCAGTTCTTTTTATCAGTTCAATTACTTTTAACAGGAAAACCATTTTACAATCCTGAGCTGACTTTTACAGCATCTGGCCATGCTTTGCCTTGCAGTTTTCCTAACAAGCAGAGCATAGTGCCAGGAGAGTCTCGAAACGTTGCTCTGCTGGAGTTCACTGAGTTATAACAAGATTCGGTCAGCATCACATATTCATCTTTTCACTCTGTGTTTAACAACGCTATGACACATGTACAAGCTGTCCCTGGATTCAGTTTAACTTCACTCCAGGATGTACTCCAGAAACTTTATTTCACACTTATAACAGTCAGCTATGACTACTTGAACCATGACAGGATGACATGAAATACGACAGCCTGTCACTCCCTCAAAACTGCCGGGTTACTCCCATATAATACATTAACGAGAACTGACCAAGAACTGAGGAAAATATTACTGTGCATCTGTGTGTTTATAAAAATGTTAAAGGCGTTTTTCCTCAATTTTACAGTGAAGCTGCTTAATAAATGCCTCAGAATATGCAAGAGGTTAGAATGCCCCTGCTAGAGATAGAGAAATCACAGCAAGAAAGTACATGTGTTAGTGCGTGTGTGGCAGAGAGGTCATCTGAAAGATTTCCTGATGTACCATTTTCCACAGAAAGGAAAGCCAAGTGTTATCATGTTCTGCTGAGCTTCATGAAGTCTGTAATTAGCTTGACTTTACACATATTTGTAAAGGTTTTCCCTACTACATGTCTTTACAGATACTGTTTAAGTTATGAACACAATGCAAAAAAATGATCTACTGCTGAAATACCTACAGGTTCTAATCTATAGAGTCATACGAAAAATAAACTAAGACAGAAAACAAATGGAATAAGAAATATTCACAATCTGCTTCCAGTTCAAGTAACAGACCAGGACAATAGAAAAAACTTCCATGTTTGGGAAGGACTGAACTGTCAGTGCCAACTCTCCTTCTGTGAGGGGGCGGCATGGGTTTCTTCTGCAGTTGGAGCATTTTCCGTTGCCAGTAGATGATGACTACTGCTGTCTGTGCTGTTCATAATCCTGCAGAACAAGAATGGTGAAGCAGATGTATAGCAGCAACCTTGCAACTGATAGTATCACTCATGAAGGACATCCACCCTTCAGGGAAAGGACCTGCCTTCCACGCAAAACAGAGCAAGATCTCAACTGCACACACCAAAAAAAAAAAAAAAAAAGGAATGACAAAAATAAACACAAAGTGTATAAGGAAGATGAAAAAAGTATGTAAGTGCTTAAGTGACAGAAGTAAGGACAAATAAATGATATATATCATTTATTTATTGCTTTTGTTTATTAGGAAAGTCCAACTGGGAACAAGAACACATTTTCAGTGTAGGTACTCAAGAGAAAAACCTATACATGCACAATAATTACAGATTGAGATGCATGCATATAACGTACAATATACAAGGTTACAATAAAGATAATACATGAAACAGTAAGAGTACATTTTGAAACTACGTACAAGGCAAATTACATGAGTAATAAGAATTAAAACTACACAATTTTATAATAGAAATGAGAACAAGTCTACAGTTATGCAAACTGCTTTGTAAGACTAGAGGAATTAGTACCAGATGTAGAGAACTGGGAGAAGAGTATAAAGTAGTATAATACTGTTTGTGAAATGGTGAAAGATTAAAACAAGGAAAATTAGTAGAAATTTGTATTATGCAAACTGTTTAATAAGAGGAAATGATGTAGAGACAATGGCAGTTTCAACAGTGTTAGGTGATTTGGTGTGCAGGTTGTAATTTAAAAGAGATTGTAATATTAAGTGCAAGGAGGTGAGGAAGAGAGAAATGGAAGGCTGGGAGGACAATGAGTTACACTAAGAAGGAAGTAGGATAAGAGAGGGATGATAAGTGTAACCCATTTCTGTGGGTTTATCCTGGTGAGAAGCAAGTACAGGCCCAGAAGTTTATTAGGTGGGATTTTGGATGTTTTTTTACAGGAGCTTGTGGAGAGATCCTGTCTTAATGATAGGGGAATGATGTTCCAAATTTTACATAGGGGGAGAAAGGGACTCACACATAGAGTTGTTAGACTTTGATACTAGTAACAGGAGTCTGATGTTAAAGCACAGGGATTTGATTGGGGTATAGAGCTCAATGACATTGGGAAGAGATGGGAAGTTCTGCGGTTTATGTAGTAAGAAGTTGATATGTAAGGTGTGGCAATTCCTAGATGGTGCTATACATGCACCAACTTTACTAGACACCAGGGAATAGTGCCTTAAGGCACAGAACAGCATGATGGGAATAGAGCAAAAACTCCAGAAACAAAAGTGCCATAACAGCAGTCAGAGATCGGGTGGGGGGGGGCTAGATGATTTTATAAGGTGTCATAATGGCACCAACTTTACACTAGAGACCAAGGCAATAATTGTTAAAGTGTCCTAAGGCACACAAAGCATGATGGGGATTGGGGGGGGGGTAAACCACCAGACACCAAGGCTTAGTCTTTTGACTGCCATAATGGCACCAATTGTACTATGGGGGGACCACTAGACCACCATGGCTGCCTCTTTAAAGTGCCATAATGGCAACAACATCAGAACAGGAATTGGAAGGTGGGGGATACACCAGAACACCAGGGTACTAAAGTATTACAGGGGGTGAAGGGGCCACAGAATGGTAGGGACAAGTACAGGGACTATATGGTCAATGTATACACTGTTGGAAACTCCTGGTGTTCTGGCTGAAGTGTGATTCTCAAACAATCTGGAAATATATAGCTGACTGATGAGTATATTTCTTGGCATTTTAACCTTTCAGAGTTCTGCACTGTCTTAATTTAGCCTGCATGAATTATTTTTTTGCCTGACTGAATTATTTTATATATTTTCTGGCATTGTTTTCTGTTTTTCATCTGTCCTAAAACTGCTCCCCCCCCTATTCCTGTGGTGGAGTTTATAAAACTGGTCTAGCAGCTTTTGTGTTATTTGATTCCTTCAAGGTTTGCTGATTTAAAAATAGTTTCTGTTTGTAAATTCTTGCAAACACTGTTGGAAGCTCCTGGTATTCTGGCTGGTGTGTGATTCTCAAACAATCTGGAAATATAACGCTGCTTCATAAGTATATTTCTTGGCATTTTAACCTTTCAGAGTTTTGCATTGCCTTAATTTTGCCTGACTGAATTATTTTATATATTTTCTGGCGTTGTTTTCCATTTCTCATCTGCCTGAAACTGTTTTTGTCACCTCCTTCCAATCCATCCTATTCTTGTGTTGTTATACTGGTGTTCACTCTACTTAATACAGAGAGAACATTTGAGAAGGCCAACCCACTTGGTTCTTAACCTTGAATTTTTCTTCTGCTCCTCCTTCCTCTCTCCTTGCACTTTACTGTAAAAAAACTGCACTTTATTTTGCTTTTGCCTCTTCTTAAAAGTACTCAATTGTATTTATTCTGCTGCATTTATTACTGCTTGGTAGTAGCCTGATTAAATTGTAACTGTTATTCTAAGCCTTTTGGTTTTAGCACTAGGGCTTCAGGTAAGTTGTTTTACAGTAAGAAGGTTTGTGGTCTGCACTGTTGTGGCAGGGCATGTAGCTTACATCCTTCTAAGTTGGGAATTGCTGACTGAAGGCTCAGTGTCTGTTATTATAAAAGAGTATTAGTTCTGGCTTAAGCACCTGGGCTTCAGGCCAGTTATTTTTATAAAGAAGGTTGTGGTCTGCACTCTTGTGGGAGAAGAGGCTATATTCTGCCCTTCTCAGCTGGGAATTTCTGGTTAAAGGCTTATTGTGCCTGCTTATCTGAACTGTTTCTTTCTGAAATTGGTGCACCTTGTTTGTTGTAGCATAGACTAGATTCAGGCATGCTGAATCTAGCTTTGTTTGTATAACTTGAGCACTAATCCAGGCCATCTTTTTTGGAGAAGGTTCCCCTGCACCCTAGTGGCAAGAGTGTGCAGTTAGAACTTGTCTGATTGAAGACTGCTGGAACAGGGCTCAGTTGTGAGCATTTTTACTGGTAATTTGTTTAAATCAGTTTGCTCGTTTTCTATTGCTATATAAAAACATGCACTTTATTCATCTGCTTTTACTATACTTGTTTTTCTTCGTACTTTATTACTAATTGTAACTGTTATTCTAAGCCTTTGGTTGAAGTACTTGGGCTTCAGGCCAGTTGTTTTACATTAAGAAGATTTGTGGTCTGCACTGTTGTGGCAGGACAGGTATCTTGCATCCTTCTAAGTTGGGAGTTGCTGATTGAAGACTTAGTGTCTGTCATTCTAAAAGTGTATTTAGTTCTGGTTTTAACACTTGGGCTTTGGGCCAGTTATTTTACATTAAGAAGGTGTGGTCTGCACTCTTGTGGGAGGAAAGGGTAGACTCTGCCCTTCTGAGCTGGGAGTTTCTGGTGAAAAGCTTATTGTATCTCTTTATTTGAACTGTTTCTTTCTGAAATTGGTACGCCTTGTTTGCTGTAGCATAGACTAAATTCAGACCTGCTGAATCTAGCTTTGTTTGTATAACTTGAGCACTAATTCAGACCATGTTTTTTTTGGAGAAGCTTTCCCTGCACCCCAGTGGCAGAAGTGTGCAGTTAGAACTTGTCTGATCGAAGACTGCTGGAACGGGGCTCAGTTTTTAGCTTTTTATTTGTTAATTTGTTTAAATCAGTTTGCTATTTGCTACTGTTATATTAAAAATAAATAAATAAATAAATAAACTTTATGCATCGCTGCTTAGCTAGGGTTAAACTATTCCCAGCGCCATAAACTCTGCTCTTCAAATTTTCCCTTAGAACTAGCCAGTTTTTTAAGTTTTATCACTCAAATCTGTTTCTTTGAGCTCAGCACTTGTTCAGAACTCGTTGTAAGCACTAAAAAAGCTACAAATTACTACAGCACTCAACTTTCCTCACTTGTCTAAAGGAAAACAGTTTTTAGTACTTAATAAATAAGCACCTATCCAGGCACGTCTAAGGGTCAGCTCCCGGTGTTTTTTCCTGTCTACTTGATGAATCTAGACATCTTGGGGCAATGCAGCAATTGCCTCATGTACACAGACAACCCTCTCCTCCTACCACCCAACACTGCAACCTGTGAGAGATGTACTCATATAGGCAAACTAGAAGCAAAGCTCTCTTCACCCAAGACTGGACTAGACAGTCAAGAGGAGAAGGTAAACACTTGCACCACACCACTCTCATCACATAATCCCTCAAAATCTACACCACCAAAAACACACACAAAGAAACACAAAACACACACCTACATTCGCGGAGCCTCTCAATATAAATCTGCTCAGGCAACAGAGACCTCTAAAGCAGAAACGCAAGCACCCTCCACCACCCAACACAACCCAAATGACACATAGCCCACAAATTCAGTGTGCCACTCAACCACAGCCCATAAGGCATAACAACGTACCCAACACTCTATTCATAGGTGACTCTATAGTCAGGTACACTGATGTTCCACTCACCAGGCTAAACAAGGAGAAAGTTACTGTCAGCTGCCTGTTGGGTGCCAGGATCCGCCACATAATGCACGCACTCAAGTCACTCCACAACAAGTACAAATATGACTCTGTCATTGTCCATGTTGGTGTGAATGACCTGAGATGTACCTCCCTGGACTACATGAAAAGAAACATGGAGGAGCTGTCCAATCTTGTAGCCCAAGCAGGTATGACCCTAGCCCTGAGTAGCATCCTGCCATCACCCAGAATGATACCACAGTACAAGGACAAAATCACTGACTCCAACAATTGTCTAAGCTTCTGGAGTCATTCTAAGGGGATCCAGTATCTGTCTGCCTGGGATGACATGATTGACAGACCATGATGCTTTGCCATTGATGGCCTGCACCTGTCACCCTTGGGATTCCGGACACTGGCTAAGGCTCTTGCCACCCCTATAGTGCCCTTTTTAGGCAAGGTTCAAATGACAAATTCACCACCGTAACAGGTACAAGCAAGCAATATCTGAGGGTAATGCTACTCAATGCTAGAAGTCTAAACCTCAAACTGCATTCACAGGAGGCACTCCTTAAAATGGAGAACATCGACATCTGTGCAGTGACAGAGACCTGGTTCAAGGCTCCAGAGAGCACCCCTGCATTACCAGGCTATAATTCATACCACACCTTTTGGCCACCTAACCTGGACCAAAACACTAAAAGCGGAGGCATGTCCATATTCATTTAGGATAGGAAAGCACCTATACCTTCCTACAAAGCCTATGCAATGAAATCTGATTCACTTGTACATCTTTTATTTGATCACTTGTATATAACTTGTTTTGTACATAAAAAAAAAACAAAAAAAAAAACACAGGGGTTTATATACACATTTCTTTGAGAAAACCCTCTTGCTGTAATTTGAATATGTTTGAGTCATATTTGTATTAATATGTTATGGAGTTATAATTGGTTATGGTACTTTCTATGTTTTGTTACCTATGTTATCATAATTGTTTTTGTAATTGGAGCTTTTCTCCTTGAGTCTCCACTGAAAACGGGCTCCTGTCCAGCTGGACCAACCCGGTTAACAAATGTCAAATAAATAAATATCCACACCGCCAGGCTAGTTGCTCAGCATAATGCATCCGAGATTATCCAAGTGCAACTAACTCTGGGCAAGACCACAATCCAAATTGTAACTTGCTACAAATCTCCCACCATGCCCCAGGATTCCCACTCATTTCTTGATACACTGGAAAATATTAGGGTACAACCCAACACCCTACTAATGGGTGATTTCAACTACCCCACCATTAACTGGGAAAACTACTCATGTACCAACTCTTTTGCTCAACGTTTTCTGGAATTCATAATTTCCAAAGTCTTGGATCAACTTAGCCACACCCCCACCAGGGGCAGCAATATCCTAGACCTGGTCATTACTAACATGGGCGACCAGTGTGCCACACCAGAGGTCAATTCCTTGTTGGTCAGATCCGACCACAAGCTAATCACCCAAGAAATCCACATCCTGCCCACCCCCCAAAGCCAACTTCATGCTTCTTAAGACAGAAGTGGCAAACTTCACGACACCCATGAAGATGGACAACAGAGGTATGACTGCTGAATCCTACACAAATGCACTTTATAAGCAATTACACGAGTCCATGGATCGTGCTATCCCTAATACAACCAAGATGCTATCCTCCAAAAAAAAAGGAAGCCAATCTGGTGGTCTTCTGCCATAAACAAACTCTACAACAGAAGAAAGAAACTGTTGCAAAAAATAATAAAATCCCATGACTGGAGGAACTCCCTGGTTAGCCTCGGTAAGAAGTTGAGATCTCTCAAACTCCTCCAAAGCTAGTTACGAAAACATAATCGCCACTGATTCAAAAGACAACCACAAAACATTCTATAGCTATGTCAAGAATCTCAATGGCAACACTCAGATCTGCTCTGAGTTACAGCACAATGGCACTAAATATACATAACGAACTGATATTGCCAACATCATGGCAGACAGGTTCAGTACTAACATTACCCCCCTCTCACCCCCTAAAGGGCCCATCTCTATACCAGAAGAATGCAAATTTTCTGTAATTACGGCTGCACAGGTAAAAACCATTCTCTCCAAAGCCAACAACACAACATCCGACAACATCCCAGGCTGCGTTCTACACAAACTACAGAATGAACTGGCACCTCACCTAAGCACCATGTTTAATCATAGCCTCACCTCAGCCTTTGTGCCTACTAAATGGCGCACGACGGTTATCCCACTCCACAAAGAGGGAGCCACCACGGACGCCGGGAACTACTGACCCATTAGCCTTATGAGCCTGGTCTGCAAGACCATGGAATGTATCATCATGGAATTTATAAACAAAGACATTGGTAATCTCCAAACACTGGACCCCACCAGTTTGGGTTTGTAAAAGGCAGATCATGTCTCCTAAACCTGACAGACTTCTTTGAAGCGATCACCAAACTCGTAGATGAGGGTAAGGTGGTTCACACAGCCCATCTAGATCTCACCAAGGCTTTCAAAACCATCCCCCACTCTGGAATTATAGATAAACTCACTAAACTAGGTGTAAATCCCTATGCCACAAGATGGGTTGTCAATTGGCTCACTGACAGAACCCACACTGTGAAAGTAGCAGACTCCAAATCCGACTTCAGACCAGTGACAAGTAGAGTACCACAGGGTTCAGTCCTGGGTCCTCTCCTGTTTGGTGTCTACTTTTCTGAAGTACAAGCTAAGACAGAAGGTCACTGGCTAATGAACTTCGCAGATGACTGCAAACTAGGAGCCATAATTGAAACTCCTAACGATGTGGACATCCTACAAAAGGGCCTCACTGAGACAGATACCTGGTGTCAAAGCCATGGCCTCACGCTCAATGCCAAAAAGTGCACTGTCATCCCCTTTAGTAAAAACTCTGTACCCATGAGCTACCACACAGGTGGTAGTCTACTTAACACCGAAAGTGTGATAAGAGACCTTGGGACACAGGTGGACAGATGTCTCTCCTTTGATAATCACATCGCCACAGTAGTCAGGAAATCCTTCTACGTGTAACACCTCATCACCAAAGGTTTCTCATCCAGGAAAAAAGAGGTCATTGTTCCCACTATAGAGTACAACGCCCCTTTTGGTATGTACCTCACAAGACATCTACAACAATTGGAAAGGCCACAGAAATACCTCACAAAGAGGATTACCTGCCTCAAACAGATGTCCTACGCAGACCGTCTCAAATAACTCTAGCTTTACTCCATCGCATATCACCTACTCAAAGGCGATCTCTGCCTAAGATACAAAGCTATGTCAAACCCAGAGCTGTTGGACATGCTCCACTTAAAGAAATCCCAATCCCTCCAAGCTACACTCTGTAGGGACCTAAACCTTGTCACCACAATAAACAGAACATGCTGGAGGGATAGATTCCTGTCCTAGAGGCTTCCCATACTCTGGAACAAACTACCTATCTATATCAAATAAAGCTCCTCATTAGCACTCTTCAAGAAAAATCTTGGATGATTGGATGGGAAATAGGAAATTCACCCCGGGGATCACCTCTGTGGCTCTGCTCAACAGGGGCACAGGAAAATAATTTTCTTGGGTGGCAAAAGCCAGGGTACCTTTTTGGCTAGGCTTATATAGGCCCTAGAGGCCAACAGCTTCGTACCTACCTATGAATGTATGAGTGTGGATGTGTGTGTCTGTTTACGTGACTGTGCACAAGTGTGTGAGAGAGTGACTTGGGGGGGGGATTCCACAGCCTATATGTGAAGATGAGTACTACGTACTATCAGAGATTCATGAAACAAGAAAATTAGCTGACGATGAGGTCCAAAGTTGTCATGGCTGTCATGTTCCTGAATCACAAATAGGTATGTTGTGGTAGAAGTGCCTTTCTAGCACAAGCCACACAGTTCACGCTAGGGTCTTTAATAAACTTCCAGGATTTCGTTCCAAGCGAGGCAAGTTCATTTAAGATGTTAAGGAAGGTTTGAATAAAATCAGTCACTGCTTCATCACATCAGAATAAATTTTGATTGGACCAGTTACACTGTTTTAATTTAGAGATAACAGCATCTATAATGAATTTAGTGAGGTTTGAACTTGATTGAGGTGCAATTGCTTTTGAATATCTTGCCTGATGATGAAGGGGAGGTGGTCACTTAGAGAGTCAGGTAGAGTAACAAAGGAAGCAATTCTCTTGTGAGAGCAAGTGAGAATCCAGTCAGTAATGGGTTCCCTTGTTAAGATGTTTTGTTGAAATAAGTGGGGTGATGATTAATTGTGTAGGACTTTGTTTACAGTATAAGTATGAATGTTAGAGATAACAGGGAGGCATCTGATGTTATAGTGCCTCAGTATTACTCTCTCCCTGTAGCCACACCACCTATGACCTACACCCGTACAAACTCATCCATTATCAAAGCAAATCTAGGGTATCCCTACAATGTGACTTAGCCTTCTATAAGTACCTACAAACCATAATAAACATTGCCTCTCACCTGCTATGCTGTGGCGATATCAACCCCAACCCATGTCCAGTAACAAGTCCTACAAATCACCAGAATGAGCCTAGAACCAATTCTAGCCTACTTAAGAGAAAAGCCGATATTCCAATAATAAATCATAACATAAGAAGCATCCTTAACCAAACCACTGAGCTCCATGCAACCACAGTATTATACTTACTTGACATCATCTTCCTCACAGAAGCATGGCTTAAACCACACATTAAAAATGAAGAAGTATTCCCAAAGCTTATTTGTCGATCTTAAGACAAATTAAAGAATTGTGTATAGGCTACCTACAGGATACAAATATCAATAAAGATGACCTAATGAAATGTAACTCATTATACCAAGCCATTATACAACACAGTAAATTTATAACATGTTCATATAGAATGATCAAGGACCTGCAATACCAAGAACACATACTTTTGTCAAACTTTTGGAAAGAAAAAATACCATCGGTAGAAAATCATAAAATATTACAAGCATTTAACCTAACAATAAAATCCATACCTCTTCAAAAGTTAGGATTTACCCAACTCATGATATATAACAATGCTTATTATACACGCCTTAGACTACACAAGTTTAACTCTAGAAACTCCAAATTCTGCCAATACTGTAAAGATGAGATTGCTGACCTTTTACATATGTTCTGGAGCTGTAAATGTGTATACAAACTTTGGAACTCCCTGAAAGTACAGCTACAAAAGATGGGATACCAATCATCAACACTCACGTGGGAATTCACGATACTGCATATTCCCCCAATTAACCTATCCAAAACTCAAACAATTATCCTAATCAATATCTTCCTATTAATGAAATTGTACATAGCTACAAACTGGTTGACCCCATCTAAAATCTCATGGAATAACTTCAGGAAGCTAGCGATAAGGCATATATTAGCCCACAAGTACATAATAAACAGACAAAACAAAAACCCTAACATTTTGAAACGTTGGGAACAAATTTTTAACATAATACTTGCATAAATAATTAATTCTAGAAAACAATTACAACATATGCAATAAAATCATAACATGATATAGCACTATTCTAACCTGATGGTTTAACCCTGGAGAAAACAAAGCTTATCTCTTTCTATACTAGCATAATATAAAAGCATTCATGTAAATAGTGTAAATATGTTGTTAAAATATTGTGGTTATAACAGTCATATTGAACCTGTGGCTACTTTTGTTGAAATTATGTATATTGAAAACAAACAATAAAGAAGTATTATTGAAAAAAAAAAAAAATGAAGAAGTACTTTCCCCCCTGGTTATAGCATACTACGAAAAGACCGTACAGCTAAAAGAGGAGGTGGAGTCGCTCTCCTATATCAGAACATCAGTGTTGAACTATTTAACACAGAAATCCCTGCATTTAATAATGCAGAGATCCTACTTGCTAAGATAAGACTAAATACACAAAAACAGCTAAATATCTTAGGATCATATATATCCCTCCAGAAGATAACATCAAAACCCTAGAATCTCTTCTCCAATAGACATCTGAAACTCTCCCCCAGGAAACCACTATACTAGGTGACTTTAATATTGATTGGACCTCACTTAAATCACCTCACCCCTCAAATCATATTAACCTTTATGGATTTTCACAGCTTATACAAAACCCAACTAGGGTAGACAAAAACTCAATAAAAGAATCAATATGAGACTGGATTCTCACCAATCGCCCATCTTTCACCCATAACTTCGGTAGGCTACCTGACACTCTAAGTGACCACCTCCCAACCTTCTTCATCACAGACAAACTAAACTCACTCAAACTAGCTCTGTTAAACACATTAGATACACTAAAAACTTCAGGGGTTACGACCTTAATACAGCATTTAAACACTCTAACTGGTCCCCTCTTTTAACACTTCCTTTAGATGAAGCAGTTTGGTATTTCAACACTATCTTCTTAGGTTTCTCAATCAACTTGCTCCACCAAGACAGATCCACACTAAAACCATCTATGCCCCATGGCTTACCAAGAGCACTAGGCAACTTATGAAACAAAGGGACAAAGCATGGGACACCTGGTGCAAAAACAAAACTACTCCTAATAGGCAAACATTCTTACAACTGAGAAACACTGTAAAAAAACAAATCAGACTAGACAAACAAAAATACTATAATGAAATACAAACTAAGCATAACTCCAACCCACAAAAGTTTTGGGCCACTATAAACAGTATTCTCCAACCAGGTAAATCACCAACTCCTCATCCAAACATAGACACCACCTCTATGAACACAGCCACCCAATTCAATGAGTCCTTTACCAGCTCTATATTAAAGCTGTCAGCAAACCCATACTCCTCAACCCCCACTATACTATATAACCCATCAAAATAATGCTAACACCTTCACCCTTCAACCTGTACCAGCTTACACCATCTATAGACACCTAACCAAACTTAAACCCACCACTTTAGCAGTAGACAAACTACCTGCCAAATTTCTACTCAGTCTCTATAATCATTAACAGATCTATCTCAGAACAAAAGGTCCAACTTCTCTGGAAAATCTGTTTCATTATACCTATATACAAAGGGGGCAACTCCACTGACCTAACAAACTACCGCCCTATAGCTATACTTTCCCCACTGGCTAAAATACTAGAAAAATGTATCCACAC
The DNA here is from genome assembly GCF_019279795.1 of Protopterus annectens. Classification (NCBI taxonomy): domain Eukaryota; kingdom Metazoa; phylum Chordata; order Ceratodontiformes; family Protopteridae; genus Protopterus; species Protopterus annectens. Next base: position 113,819,477 of record NC_056743.1, read on the forward strand.
ACAGATCCTAACACATCTCCTCTCCAACAATCTTCTTGCCGAAACTCAACACGGATTCCACCCCAACCATAGCACTACCACTGCACTCATCCATTTTAGTAACTTAGTAAATATGCAATGCAACAACGGCCAACTAGTGTCTGCAGTTTTCCTTGACTTATCAAAGGTGTTTGATACAGTCTCCCATACAAAACTAATAACATCACTCTCAGAATTAAAACTAACTACCCCCACTCTATTATGGTTTCAAGACTATATCTCCCAACGCCAACAAGATGTTCAGTGGAAAAACTCCCTTTCTCCCCTACTTCCTGTAAAACTAGGTGTACCTCAAGGAACAATCCTAGGACCTCTACTTTTCACTATATTTACAAATAATCTTCACAAAGCCGCCCCTCCAGCAAACCTGGTTCAATAAGCTGATGACTAACTTAATCTACTCTGCACCCATCCCTCCAAAAATTTTAAATCAAGACCCAAGAAGCCTTTACATCCATGGAAACCTGGCTTACAAACTCCCAGCTAATACTAAATCCTAAAAAGACTCAACTTATGCTCTTTCATCCTTCCAAATCAGCAAGATCTACTCCCCCATTCTCTATTTCTGCATCACATAATAACCCTATCTCCCTCGTCACATAAACAAAATTACTAGGGGTCATTATTGACAATAATATGAAATTTGACAAACACATAGCTCATACAATAACCAAAATCAACAAAAAACTAGGTAGTCTTTACAGATGTAAAAACTTCCTAACCAGCAACAGTAAAGTTACCCTACCACGTACCAATTTTCTCTGTACCTTACTGTATGCTTCTCCTGTCCTAATTAATCTAAACAAGAGCAATTTAAACAAGTTATCAGTATGCTACAACAAAATAGCCAAATTTGCCACAAACTCTTTCTACCACACCCACCACTGTCAAGCCCTAAAACAGCTTTCCTGGCTGGAAATCCCTAACACCTTAGCTCTAAACCAACTTCTTCCAGCTCACCAAATACTGTACCAGCCTGACAAAACACCAGCCTTACAAGACCTGATCACCCTCTACTCCAATAACCAAGAATTTAGATCCATTAACAAGGCACTAATTGCAATCTCCTCAAGCCATTACAGCTCTGGTGACTCCCTCTATTCTAGCAACATTGCCAAGACTTGGAACAACCTACCACTACAAATCAGGGTACAACCTAACAAAATCATATTCAAAAAGCAGTTTATTTCCCACCTAAATAACTCCTGGACATGCAACTGCCTAGCACCTGGCTGACATATTCTAACTCCTTTCCCTACCCACTATCAAACCTCCTCTTTAAAACTCCCACAGATGCACTATATATTATCACACGTTACTTGTAACTGCCTAGCACCTGGCAGACATATTCTAACTCCTTTCCCCTACCCACCATCCAACTTCTTTAAAACTCCCACAGATGCAATATATATTATCACACGTTACTTGTAACTGCCTAGCACCTGGCTGACATATTCTAACTCCTTTCCCCTACCCACTATCCAACCTTCTTTTTAAAACTCCCATAGATGCACTATACATTATCACACATTACTTACCAACTCAGTGCTGCTTACTCCCCACTGTCTCATCTATACCCACTAATTCTCCCATAGACTAAGTTGAAAAGCTTTCCCTTAAAATGTCAATCACCTCTTATAAGAACTTGTCTATATTTTTCTTTTTTAGTTTTCCTTTCTTGTCTTATCTTCAGTACATCTTCAAGATTATCTCTACTAAACATACTGTATGAACAACCATCATATGTTACTACCTGCTATGCTTTTAATTGTATGTCTAAACCTCTATGCTTATGTAAATATCTTATGCAATCATATGTTATTGTCTGCTATAGTTTTATAAGTGAATGTGTAAACCACAATGCTCATGTAAATGTCTTATGTATAGTATGTTAGCAATTGTTCTGGAGCTTTTCTCCCCGGGCCTCCACTGAAAACGGACAGCTCTGTCCAGATGGACCTTCCCGGTAAACAAATGTAAAATAAAAATAAATAAAATAAATAGTATTATTTTTTCTTTAGGGATGGTTGATGAAGCCCAAAAGAAAAAAGTCTTCTAAAGTACTGATATTGTCACAGGCTGGGATACTGATGCCAGTTACAAGCAGCAATGTGTTACAGTTAAGCTTCATGAAAGACATGAGGATTTCTGCATTATTAAATTGTAGCAGGCTAAGTGTGTAGCACTGTAACTTTAGAGTATTTTTATAGATAACTGCATCTCACCCTGCCTTGTTATGTTTTCTATCTGCTATTACATTGTAGTCTGGGGGTATGATTTCAATGTCTTTAACCTTAAACTTCAGCCATGCCCCTGTCAGTATGAATATATCAAGGAACACTGTGGTAGCCAAGCATGCACTTTGGCTATTTTACTGCATGTGCTAATGATGTTTAAGTAGGAGATGTAGAGGGAAGAAGATTTTGAAGGCTGTTGAATGTGTGTGTGTTTGTGTGAGAGTGAGGGATGATAAGAGAGGGTGGGTATTGAGTGCATACCGCAACTAGGGTAGAGTGGATGTTACACAGGTCCCCACCATCATCATCAGAAAATAAATTAACATTGAAAATCAACTTAAGATTTAGATGGGGCTGGGGGGTAGACACTTTTAAGGTTTGTTTTTTACTGTTAACTTGAGTGCTATGGGGTTGAGTTAGTGCAGGTTATGCTTTAGAAGGAGTATAGTGCAGATGGAAGTGAAGGGAGGATGTTACTATAAAGAGGTACTTATATGAGTTCTATGGCACTGTGTGTGAGACGGGTAAAGGAACAGGTGAGGAGTAGAAGTATTCATAAAATACTTGTTGGTATGTATGTACATCATTTTAGTGGGGAAAGAAGAAGAATGGAACTTGGTGGGGGGAAAAGGCATGACAAAAGGTACAGCTGGAGTAAAAGAGGTAATAGACAAATGGATGTGATGTGTAAGTAAGAAGTATTGTGGATAACCTGAGTGTGGTTATTGATGGAAGTTCGTGATAGCTGTGATAAACAAAGTAAATGCTTAATGTAGGGTTTGTAAAGGAAGGAGAGGAGAAGACTGATTAGTTTGTGAGTGGAAACAGTAAAAGTTGGACTTTTGGAAGAAGCAGGGTGAAATTAAGAAGGATTTTTAAGTGGGACTGTAGTTAAGGAGAGGGCATAGTCAAATAAAAGAATATTGGAGAGAGAGAGAGAGCAAGAAAACAGGTAGTTGTTTATTGGTGGATTGTGAAGAAGGCGAGTTAGCAAATTCAAAAAAGGAGAAAAGATTTTTACTGTAGTTTTGCAGGATTATCTTGAAAGCATCAGTTAGGAAAGTAAACACCTCAATTGTTATAAATACTTATGTTGGAGGCTGCATGTATACAGAACAAGATGTATTTAGCAGGGGTAATTATGGTGGATTGCTCACCCAATTCAGAAGTACAAGCTTATTTTAAATATAGAATGAAAATTAGGAGGGACACACTGGGTTAAATCTCTGTATGGTCAGCCAAACTAGTCAAGGAGCATGCATTACTTTAGGCATTTTCCCCAGGGCAAGAATTAGAAGGAAAACTGAAGCAATGAAAAGGGTGTGTCAAACTACTACCATGCACTGAAGAAAACAAACCACAAATCCACAAGTAAAATGGCTGTAGATAGTGGACCGGTGACCAAAAAGCTCCTTCTGAAACTCAGCAAGTAACGGTCAATCTTCGAGTGCTTAAATAAATTAAAACTTTTATTTACATATGCAAAAATTAAGCACTTTCATCCCAATCGTATATAGGGGACTTCTTCAGAGTAACATTCCTAGTCTCAGGTTACATTTTAAATAGTTACAAATCCCACGGGTTACATGGTAGCCCAACCCAAAGTCTCATTCCATTTAAAGAGCCAGAGCCACATTATTCAAAAATATTACCAGTTGATGATGTTACCTTCGAAGTAGCAACCCGTAAGGACTTAATTTTAAACATTAACCTAACAAACCTGTTGCATTTGTAAAAAACAACACCCAAAGGCACAAATTTAAAACAAGAGAACAACATATTGGGGACTTCAGTTCCCTTTGATCCAAATTAATACAAAACAAATAAATACTTTTAAGAGCATTCATTATTAGATTACACCCATATCGTAATACAATTGTATTGTACATGACTATACATCTTAAAAGTGGAATGAAAATGAGAAATGGAAATAATAATGAGTAAAAATAAAATCACTTGGCAAAAAACACCATCTTCTCCAGGAAGAAAGATCGAAAACACATAATACCTTTCTGTCACTATAAATAAATACATAGACCTATTCAAGTTCTTATTATGACTTTTTTGTATGTTTAACACACCACACCAAACAATAACTTTCAACTTTCCTTTCTACAAGATGTCAGTGAAATATTTAAAAAAACATTTTCATTTAAATTATTTATATTTAGTGAAAATGAAAGTGAAAATAAAGCTAATAATAATAAAAACTGGTGTATTGGTTAAGGTGGTCTATCTTATGTTGATCTAGTGGTATGCTAGTGCTCTTAATATAAGAGAACAGGAAATGGAGATGGAATCATTCCACCCATTAGGACCAGTGGAATTGGTCTTAATTTGCCACTCGGCCTCTTTACATTCAAGCTGTAATTTCCAAGGTCTCCCTCTATTATATAGATCCATCACATAAACAATAAAAAAAATGAAAATTGTGCCATTCATTGTTCTGAATATGCCGCCATAAAGCATTTCTTGTGTCTTTTTTCTTTACTTCCCTCAGGTGTTCATAGATTCTTTCTTTGAGGGCCCTCTCAGTTTTGCCTACATAGAATGAATTACAATTACTACACTTAATCTAGAGTACTTTTTCAGTTCTACAATTGCATCGTGTTGGGCACCTTTTTCTACCATACTCTACCAATTTTAAATATTCACCTTCCTGTATAAAAGCGCACATCAAACATCTCCCGCATTTAACCATTCTGTAGTTTTTACCATTGAAGGAGTTTTCCTTTTCTAGAAAGTTTTTAATATTCCTGTCTTGCCTGATGGTGACAATAGGGCATTTGCCCAATATGTTCATGTTTAAGCCACCTAAAACCCAAAATTTTCCAATTGGCTGTCAGTATTTCTTTCATAACCTCAGCATTTTGGTTGTAAGTAACAATACACCCCTTACTTAAATTAGCATTATTTCTTGTACTGATAATAGTGTCTTCATCATTCCTTGCACTTAACAAGAGTTTGCAAATCAAACCCGTCCTCTTTTGATGACCTTCCATACTCTACTTGCCTGGCAAACTTTGTGGAAGGTGATAAATGTTCTTGGGGGTTACTACAGAAACTGGATGTGGTTTGAAATCACTGGATAGATTCCTCTTTCGATCTGCTAACCCTGACACAAAGCAGAAATAATCAACTTTACTTGTAATATTTTCCATTTATACTTTTTTATCTTCTTCTCAGAGAAAAAAAAAATGATGGCAACAAAGCAACACATTCTCTCTCTACCCAAACTATTTCACATTTATTTCAGGTATTACTCAACTATCATACAGTAGTTTTTGAACCAGCTGACAACTCTTTCAGTTTCATCTTTATCAAATATTTACAGCACATCATTTCTATGTTCAAACAGCACACATGTACCTCTCAGATAAGACTGTCGATATAAATACCAAAATACTTGCTCACCACATTGTAGTCAACCCAGAATAAACTAGAATTAGTGGAATATTTTTTTAATTTTTATATATAATGACTAACCAAGTTGATTCACATATTTGGTTGTAAACGAGCAAATGCAACATGAAACATCGATGTGACTGTGTAGGACTACTTTAAATGTAAAATACTGTGCACCATCAATAAAATTATTATAACAGTTTTACAGAACTTTATGTATATTACCAATTAACAACCAATGAATATAAACATGCAAATGAAACATTTGAACAAATGCTAGCCCCTTTACTCTGAGAATATATTATGTAAGCAGTACAAATGCACTCTGACTTTAACCAGTGTCATGACTTAAAAGTATCAATGAATGAAAAACCAAACAGCTAAATTAAAATTAAAAATAAAAATACAAATACAAATACCAGGCAGCAGCAACCAGATGAAAAACGGCACGGACTGTTTATTCCAGATATTCAAAGTGAGCGCTTTCAGCTGCAATAATATACAGCCTTCCTCAGACAAAATACAAAATACAAAGCCCCAGCATTACACTGGGCTTAAATACTAATTCAATCCACTTCAGCTGACCCAAACAATTAGCAAATTAACAGATTGACCAATTAACAAGTACATAGAGCTTTACATGATTAAGATTACCCCTACATATTTCATTATGTAAATATATAACTAAATACAAACATTAGTATAATATCAGATAAAATAGGATAAAACACATTGATTTAAATTAAATATATGATGTTTACAAGCCACTCAACATGCATATAAGTATAAATATATATGTATATGTATACTATACGTATATTTAGATTTAAATGTGGATATAACTATAAAAAACCACCAACCCTATAATTTAATAACCTTACTAAGAAGGCATTGTTGCCTACTAATTTATCTACGTAAGGCTTTTAATTTTAAAATACACTTAATAGAGGCAACATCATTTAGCCCTGGTGGAAACTGTGCAGATGTTCTAACTTGCCAGAACAGCTCCTGCTCTTCTAAATGTAGCTGCCAGGGCCCACCTCTAATATCAGTATTTACCTGATGGATAACAGAAAATAGGAAACTGTGTTCTGGATATTCAAGAATATGCCTAGCTAATGCGTTTGTCAAGTAGCTTGTAGTAAAATTAATATTAATAAATTAAATATTTCCATCCAAGGAAACTTTAACTGTGAGTCAAGTGGGGTGGTTTATGTCGCTGTTTGTGAAAAATGTCCTTCCTTTTACATTGGCAAAGCAGAGAGGAAACTGAGAAAGCGAATTTATGAACATTTATATGCCATAGGAAGGAACGACCTGACAAACGCATGCTTTTGGGAGACTTGCTGTATGTTTTGCAAATTTTAGCTGGGCTTGGATGTTTTTCTGTGTAAGAAAAGGCTTCCGTCTTGCAACCCTACTCTATAGTCCAGACATATGGAGAATATGGGAGATTGATGTCACATGTAGCACACAACCAATACTTGTCAGAAATTCCTGCAGCTTCTTCAGTGTTGCTGTAGTTCTCTTGGCAGCCTCCCTGACCAGTTTTCGTCTTGTCTTTTCATCAATTTTGGAGGGACGTCCAGTTCTTTGCATTGTCACTCTTGTCCCATATTTTCTCCACTTTTTGATGTCTTCACTTGTGTTCCATGGTATATCCAATGCTATGGAAATTTTTTTGTACCCTTCTCCTGATACCTTTCAACAATGAGATCCCCTGGACGCTTTGTAAGCTCTCTGCGAACCATGGCTTTTGCTGTAGCAGGCAACTGAGTGCATGTCAGGAAAATCCTACTAGGACAGCTGAACTTTATTTGGGGTTAATCAGAGTCTCTTTAATTGATGGCAGGTATGTACCCAAGAAGACTGAATGTTGTAATTAAATCAAAAGGTGCTTCAACAAAGTATTAGTTTAAGGGTGTGCACACTTATGCAACCAACTTAGTGTACATTTTTTTATTTTTTTATATTTTTTCCCCTAACAGATTTCTTTGTTTTTTAATTGAATTGTACAGGTTACAGGTCACATTAAAGGTGGGAAATGTTTTGAAATTATTTATTGTGGTCTCATTTTTTTTATATCGCAAACACCTGGAATTTTAACAGGGGTGTGTAAACCTTTTTATATCCACCATATATGTATACTGTTTATTAGCTACACTGTTGTATTTCTGATGACTGAATTTCTCCAACTTTTCCCCCAAATGTCTAACACTTTCATATAATGAAATATGTTTGCACAACATATGTAGGAACGATACGGCTCAAACAGTTTTGCTTCTATGAAAAGTGACAAACCTGGTTTATGCCCATATCATTACATTTATGAAACTTTTCTCGGAGACGTGGAAGTCTGCTCAAATTAGGGTATAAATAGGGATATAGTCTCATACATATGGTGTGCAGTGAAAGTTACAGCACAGTAAAACACTTGGTGAGTTTTGCAAAAAAGTGTTACACCAACAGTAGAATCCCAAAAGAATCAAGGTAGCACTGGTGAGGGTCTCCTATTACCCCAAACCATATTTACTGGATTTCCCCTAGCATGTCATCATACTAGTGGCACAGTTTGCCCATGAGACCCCAGACTCTACAACTGAATTACCAATACATAAGATTACCACTACACCATTTATAGGTAGTGGGATTCATTAACATTCTATGTTAATGAGCTCCAATAGCTAGCCATGGCATAGTCCTAGTCACAGAACATACAATGTAGTCGGCAATGATCCACAAACACATTTGTGACTCATAATATCACTTGCATGCTGCCTATGATACTGCATGCATGCATGACAGGTAAAATTATGTTGTGTGTAATGTACCATTACCCTACTGGTGAAAAAAGAGTGAACTCTAGCTTCAGTTGCCTGAGGTTCAACCTGCTGACAACTGGAGATCCCACATAGGAAGGCACTGTTGGTGAGTTCTGCCAGTAGTGATGCCATTTCTGGGAGAATCTCTGCCTTCTACAAGCTGGGGAGGTTGTCGCATGCAAAAATCACTTAAAAGTTGTTTTTTTTTTGGGGGGGGGGGTTGTGAATGCAGTATGGGGATTCCAGTTCTCAGTACATTCAGTTTCATCCACTCATAGTGGAACCATGTTGCACTTAGGGCCTCTGAAAATGAGTGATATTCTCTGTATTGTACACCTTAAATACACAGTTAAAATCCTTGACAATCATCCCCCAAGTATTAAAGAAGGGGACTAGATGTAAAACTGAAATACAAATGTGCGAGGCTGTTGTCAAGGAGAATGAGGCACTCTGACCAGCTTCAAAAGGCACCACCTGTATACCAAAAGTATTAATGTGGCCATTTAGGTTCTTTTTCATGAAATGCCTGTAGTACCACTACTGGCTCACAGGTGAAACTATATACCCATGTCTCAGAGGATCCACTGACTACAGTTGACAGTGTTATTACTTTGAAAAGTTAAACGTTCGTCCAATGAAACTTTCCAAGTACTGTGGCATAAAGTGAAAATTACTTTTAGGTAAGGAGTAGGCCTTCAAGTTTCTTCATTAGTCTATACTGAAAGAGAAACTACACAGGCCTGTTTCAGAAACAATCACGGTGTCACTGCTTGGGTAGAGTGCTATCCCATAGGTGATATATTTTATAATACTGCACCACATGTGAAGGATACAGTATGAGATTCATTAAAGTATACGACTGAATTAATCTGTCACTGATGCAGTGTTAGAGAAAATCCAGGCTCCAAGAACTCCGCCTCAGCCAAAACAAGCACATTCCTGCCATTAAATTATAAGACTTGTCTGATCATTTGATGCACAAATGTGGCACATTTATTAAATACATTACATTACACATTTTTTTTTTCTGTTTTAAAGCATCCAGGGTTTTGACTTCATTTAGCATGAGAAGGGTATTGGCAAAGCCTAAATATGACACATGTGAGCGACTGTGGCTTTTTTTTTGTTTAAGTTATTATAAATACTGAACATTTAATTCTTCTGCATGTCACCACAACTGGTTCTGCAAAAGCTATGCAGTTTACATGTCTCAGTGATAACTACCCTGGCATATCCATATTCCAATTTGCATTTATCCAACTCCCTTTTCCTAAGCAAGGAATTAAAGTACACTGAACAGATTTAAACCAAAATACAGCCTCCTATTGTGTTAAGTGTTATTCTCATCCATTCTTTGAGGATTGTAAGGGGAAGACAGCATAGTAAGGTGAGTATTCTTTGTTTAAGGATAGTGCTGGTTATTTCCAGCTTATGTTTATCTGAAAATAAGACCCATACCCGCAATTAAATGCAAGACATTGCCACAATCAAGAACTCCCTATTCCACTATACGAATACATGTATCTTTCTTTGAAAAACAAAATGTCATACCAAAAGTTAAACTGTGCCTGACTGGCTCTGCAAATGCAATCTAATGATGACTGCAAGCTCCAGTGCCTGTAATGATATCTTCATCAGCAGACTTACAACTGACGATACAACAAAAGAATACAGTGCAATAAAGAAATTCAGTTGTAAGTGACCAACCCAGTACATGAGAAAGACCTGCACTCTAAAGTCCAGGGGGTAATATGATTCAGAGTACAATGCTCAACTTTCCAGGTAGTTCTGGAGAGAGGCAAAGCTGTACACCATAAACATGATCCGATGCATTAAAATTGGGATACAAATGCTTAAAAAAAATACAGATAAAAAGGAGAAGATTAAATTGTGAATTGTACTTCTAAAATGCATCTGTCTCTTCTACATGACACCCATTACAAAAACATGAGCAGACTAAGTATTTGTTTCAATCCTCTAGGTATATGAACTTTGCAACTACTACTAAAGTGCGGATTACAGTTAATGTGTAATGCACTGCAGTGACCCACAATCATAATGCATTAGCTGTGTTGAAAAGAGGCACCATTTTGCCGTCTGAGGCCAGATGTTGAGAATATACAAAGCACTACTGTTAGTGCTTCTCTTCTGAAGTTACACTGCTACACCTGCAAGTAATTACAGTCACTCCCGTATGCATACAATGACACTACTGTACTGAATTACAAAGCACCCTCACTGAAACAAGGCTTTAAAAAACATGGTCACTGCTCCCTGCTTCTGGTAACTGTCAGGTGCAATGAGTAAAAGCATACACAAAAATACGGGGATTATTTCTTACAGCTTGCCATAAAGTCGTCTGTGCGGGATGTCTAATGTGGATGTTAATCCTCCCACAAAGGGACCCTGCATCTGCCCTCCCCAACAGAGTTGTCATATTAGTTCTACAATCACTAGACAGCTTGGTGCAAATTATAACTCAGATCAGGTGACTAAGAATCACAAAGCATGAAAAGTGGTAGATGGCTTTATTTTCTCCAATCAAGAAAATAATTTCTTTATTTTTAGCAATTAATTATTTTCTGTGCACCTGTCCAAGGCTCTTACTGCTGAGCTCTTTCATTAAATAATCTGAATATTATTTTTATGGTTCAGTTTCAGATCAAAGTTAAAAACGGGTGCAAGCAAGCACTGTCAATGTTATATTTGCTGCCTCCTTCAGGGTATTTTCCTGTAAGAAACAGTAAAATAGAGTATCAAAATAAAAGGCTAAATAAACAGAACAACGGAGTTAACAGTAAAATGAACAAGAGATTTTAGACAGCTCAAACCAAGTAAGTATGGAGACAGAAAATGGAAATTCTGTAAGTAAGTCAGTTGTTAATACAAGCTAGGATGGAGGAGGCATGCAAAGAAAGGCTAGTAGGTAGAATATATTTCACTCCAATAAGTAGTATGGAGAACAAAACCAGAAAAAAATGATTCATGGATGGGTGAAAATGTTGAGTTAAGGGGCTTGGAAGGAAGATGAAGAGAAATTTGTGAAGCTCCAATGAAAACAACTGAAGTGAGGAAATTCAGGATATTTGGCTGGAAGTATTTCCATGAATATTTTACACACCACATACATTGAACAAAATGCATCCAGTGTTAGAAAAACATTAGTGGAGATGGAAACAATAACTAAGAGGGGAGTAGAGGCACATTTTCTGGGCATGTGGCAAGTTAGATTTTGTTCAGTTAAGAGAAATCTTAGGTACCACAATGCACCTAAAAGAGGGAGACTTCCTATTAAGTTGGGTACAAAACCTGCAGGCTAATGACATGTAAAGGCTTTGGTCACCTTAGTACTAATAATAGATTAAAAAACAATCAATTACCAGAAAGTGTAAGAGGCAGAGCAGGAACCAAAAATTAAACAAGTGATAGACTCATTAAACTGTACTATAAGTTGAGATCTCCTCAAAAGAGTATAGTATAAAAGATATTGCCATGAAAATGAAAAGCAGTCTAATGACCAATAAAGAAATACATGAACAGAGATTAGCTTCTGAAGCAAAGGATAAGTACAAATCCTTCTTTAGCTATGTTAGAAAACTAAGGAATTACACTCTACAAACATTGCTCTGAATGTTTCCTTTATGGGACTCCCTACTCTAAACCAAAAGCCACTGCAAATATACTACTAAAATGTTTGCGGCAAACTTCACCCATGAATCACATATTCTTCCATCACTCATCTCAGATTCCCTTTCCCTTCCTTCACTACTTAAGAACATGCTCTTGAGGTGCAATCTAAAATGAATGACAATTCCTTCAAGGGTCCTGATACCATATCTGGGTGCTTCTTAAATAATGTCAAATAAGCTCTCAATGAACCTCTCTTTAAAACGTTTAACTTAAGCCTGTGCACAGACTATGCACCCATATTCTGGCACAATGTTGTGGCGTACTTCTCCATAACGGTGTCTCTACCACTGAACCTGGGAATTACAGAACAATCAACCTTATGACTCTGCTCTGTAAAGTTATGCAGCATATCATAACGGATCTCATTAATTATGATATAAAACATCTCACCAAGCTTGACTTCAACAGGGCATTGTCAAAGGGAGATCATGCCTGTTAAACTTTGTTAATTTCTTCATGAGCTACATAAGCTGTCCAACAATGGTCATACTGTTCCTAAAGCTTGTCTTGACGGCATTCAATACATACATCATGCCAAACTCTTAAGAGCTATTATCATCAAAAGCAGATCCTTACATGGTAATATGGTTTGTCAGTTGCCTGAAAAACACAACCCCATAGCTCATGTGGCAGCTGCCTTTTGAAATACTGCTAAGGCAATCAGTGGAGTTCCCCAGGGGACTACTCTGGGTCCTCTCTTATTTACTGACATTTGTTTACTGGGATAATCTGACAAGATCAACACAGTGAAACCTTCTCAATGCAGGACTAGGAAGAAAAGCAACTATAAGCAAAATTATTACATAACATAACACCAGAGTTACACACAAAGGACACAAGAAAGCAAATTTCATACTGTAGCATCGCAGTCAACAAATCACAAAGTGGGCAGTTATAGACATAAATATACATAAATTCAAGCAATTTAAAATGTACCATAACATTTTGTTAAGCAGATGCTTGGGATATGTGAGAGGAAGAGTAGGATAGAATTGTAATTAAGTTGAAGTCAAAAATAAGCAGAGAGAGAGAAAGTTACAAGTGTATGTGGCTGTTGATAAGGGCATAATTTCAGACAACAGGTGATATAGTGTCACAGAAAGTAGGAGTGAAAAAAAATATCCTGGTATTGAACAGGGACAGAAGCAGGAGTCAAGGAGTTACTGCTGGAGTTGGAGTTTGAACTGTTTATTAGTGCTGATTTGTCCGAACTGTATGGATAAGTTATTCCATACTCTAGTGACATATGAGCAACACAAGGAATCACTGGCCAAGTTGTTTGAAGCTGTTACATGGAGAAGCAGTTTATCTGTGCAGAGAACTATTAGGGGAGTATATCTGGAGTACATTGTTTAATGATGGTCAGTATTCAGGTTTGTAAAATTAGTTTGTGTGAGGTGATTAGTTGTGTGGGAGTTTGGGAGTGAGGTAGTTCTAGCCAGGAGCACTGTTTAAGGGCAAGATGATGTACCTTATAAAGCATGTTAGTTTGTTTCACAGGGTTCAGTTAGAAGGCCTGCAGATTAAACATTGTTGAAGCATGAAGGTTGAAGAGATGTATTTTTATACGGAATTGATTAAATATGTAGAGATTCTGAAGAGAGACCCTCATTTTTGATGAGTTTTTCTTATATCATCTTTCATGTGGAGGTCACATTTTCGTCTACAGTGAAACTTGGCATTTTGTATAAAAGATACCTCTTCTATTTTTAATTGATTACTGAAGATACTGTAAAGTTATTTTGGGGGTAGAAAGTTGTTTGGAGGTGAACAGAATTACTTTCTTTTCTTGGGGTTTAGAAACGGATGAGAGATGGACAGCCATACTTTAATTGATATATGAGATTCTTGAAGTTAGCTTTGGCACCTGCTTCTGTGATCTCAGAAATGATAAGCAGGAACTCTGGTCAGCCACATCAGTAGATGGCTGCAAACTTGTGCAACTGTTAAAACCTTTTCAGATATCTGCATCCTTTAGAAAAAGCTTACTTTACTTAATACTTGATACAAGGAACATGGGATTAAAATTAACTGTTAAAGTACAATACTGATTATTTTGGAAAGCAGAAGTCACTAAGAATGTACAGTATAAATACCACACCCTTAAAAAATGAAAATTAGTCAGGGACCATAGCGTTTGGGTTGAGAGTTCTCTCTCCTTTTAAGTCACAAGGCAGTTAAGTAAGGAAATCTTTCTACTTAGTGCAACTACTTGCCAAGGGTATTTCATCTAGCTCCAGAATTGTTATTGACCCCTTAGACTCAGCACTAATCAGATCGCTTATAAACTACAATGTTCCATTTATTTTGTATCTCACACATCATCTTAAACTTGAAAAGCCCCATTGGTTCACAGTTTCATAGGTAGTTAACAGGCATGTAGTCAACAAGATCATTAAAGAGCCTAGCCCAAATTCCCAATTCTTCCCAAAGCATTGTCTGGTTAAGTGAATTAGTCAAGGTCACACAGCAGGAAATGAAGGCTTACAGAATAAATCCTGTACTGCAGGATAAATCTCGTTAACAACTCATTGCCTTAATCCTCTCTGGTAACTTCTAGCACAAAGCAGCTCTTAGTCTTAATGGTCTGTCCTAACTGCCAAACAAAAAAAATCTCTGGTCTTAAAAGTTTTATTTATCGGGATACAGTGCAAACAGCATCTCTGTATTCTGTGTCTTACGACTCCTGAAGAGGGTTTCTGTGAATTGCTTACCACACCATTAGAGATTTGGTAGTCTTTGAATTCTTACGTCTAAGTAAGACAAGCTGCATAGCTAACGCAAGAGTCAGAGACCTGAACCTTCATTAGCAGATAAACACAAAGTGTAGAGAAAGAGTTAGATTTAGATACCAGCGCCTCCCCCTTTTCTGGAATAAACTTCCTCTGCTGGTTAAACAATGTGATTTTATACCATCCTTCGGGCAGCAAAGTGACACAGCAGATAGTGCTGTTGCCTCACAACAAGAGGTTAGCTGCTTTGATTCTTAGCTGTGGTACCTTCTGTGCAGAGACTCTATGCCCTCCCTGTGTTAGCAAGGGTTTCCTCTGTGTGCTCCTGTTCCCCCCCCCAACCTTCCAAAGACATGCAACAGACAGATTGGGCACTCTAAATTGACCATACATGCAAGTGTGTAGTGTGGAAGAACTACCACAGCAGAGGTAGCCACCTGATGGTATAAACCTTGGTTCTAGATGATTGACACTGTTGAACTGACACCCTGATCCCTTGTGGAAAAAATGGGAAAAAGGGGTTGTCGATGGATGGATGAATTAGATGGTTGCACTCACATTAATACTAGGAATAATTGGCCTCTCCCTCCTGGTAAAAAAATGAGGTAAAGCCCAAGGGTGAATACTGGTGCTGCATACATGTTCATCAGACTAAAATGGCCTTGACACTCTTATGAATTAGCAACTTTACTGTATATTTTGTGCTGAAAAAAAATATAATACATGAAGCAAAGCAATTATTTGGAAACATCTGTGAAATGATAACACAGGCTAGCAGAAACTTATTGCTTTTAACTACACTAAAGATGAACAAATATAAGACAGAATTGTGATTGGGTAGGTTGATGTTGAAATGTCTCAAAAGTGATAGTTTGATAGTTACTAGGAGTAAAGTCTTCCAAGACAGTTGCTTTACTGTACAACTGAATGAGAGCCTTTTGTAAAAAATGTGGGTCCCGTGGGGTAGTGGATGCTTGATGAGAGGTCTTAGTCAGATTGTACTTTTAAAAAGGCTTTACCAACTTTTTGGAAAG
Organism: Protopterus annectens; assembly: GCF_019279795.1. NCBI lineage: Eukaryota > Metazoa > Chordata > Ceratodontiformes > Protopteridae > Protopterus > Protopterus annectens. The sequence goes on from NC_056743.1 coordinate 113,835,436, forward strand.
CCAAAGAATTTGAACTGGAGACTTGATGGAAATTTGAAATAGATGCTAACTTTGAACTTTAATAGTTGAGTAGCCGGGAAGGATTCTGCAGCTGTTCAGCAAAAAGCAGATCAGCCTTCAGCTTTAGTTCATGAGATGGCTTCCAGTAATTTATAGGAAAAAAATAAATCAAATGTACTCGGGGGTGATTAAAATAAATGAACAATGAAGGAATATATCAATTCAAACAACACAAGGCTGGAAAAATTAGAAGTTTTAACTAGCCACTCAGATGAACTGAAAAAAAATGCAAAAATCAGATGTTGACATGAAGAAAAAAAAACTTTCTGAATATGAGGTTTCTCAAGAATTGTTTAAAAAATCATAGAGTTAGAAGACAGATAGTGCAGAGACAACATGAGAAACTGGAAAGAACAGACTGTGTTAATTCTATGATAGTACAAATAAGCAAATGGACAGGTGTTCCACTGCAGAATTTGTTAAATGAAAGGGCACATCGAGTGTATGTTGCAAACCTGGCCATGAGAAAGCAGCCATGACCTGTTTTAGTAATGATGCAATTATTCCAGCAAAAAAAGTTGATTCTGACAAAATAATGGCAGAAGGGCAAAGTATTAAAAATGAAGAGAGCACAGTGTCTCCAGCAAATGATTATTCACTGTACACTAGGCAGAAGAGAAGCAAATTTATCCCAGCCAGCAGGAAAAGCCAAAAACACAGGTGTGAGATTCAAGTTCCTGTATCCAGCTGTCTTCAAAGTGTTTTTCCTGGAGGATCAAAATAATGTCTGATGCTGAACAGGCTAAGAAGAAAATAACATTTATCCAACAAAAACCGAGTCAGCAAACAGAAGGTGACTCTGCTTCTCAGTCTTTTGACAGTAAGGCTCATAGAGAAATTTTTTCCAGTGAAACCTTTTCCAATGTTACCAAAGGAAAACTGCTTGACAGATGGAAGAAAGCATAGGAATTGATTAGATGTATCAGCAGTGCCTTTTACTTGAAACAGAGTCTGGTGTTGAGAGATGGAGGTGAACAGGAAGAAGACCAGCAACTCTGAAATTAGTGAATAATGGAAGACTACAAAACATATTATTACATTTGTGAAATAGGGTTTTGCTAAAAAACACTGGACTTTTCTTGACTTTGTTAAACTTGTGGGTGGACTGCAAAGCATATACACCACTTTATATCATTAATGTTCAGAAGAACACTAAAATGTGGAAAACTAAGTAAAACAATTTTTGTTCTCATTAGTATTTGCATAAAACATTTCATGACAAACTGCATGTTATACACAGTACAACAGTTTTGTGTAGTCAGGCGTATTTAAATGTGGGGGTTCTTATCAGTGAATGTTGTGTGTATGAAAGATAATAAAGTAAACACATTTTTTAGTTGTAAGAAATTTAGATTTTACAGGATAACAAGAGATAAAAAAGCTGAACAAAAGCAAATTTAATGTTAATTTGCTGTGATCTTGGGTTGCTTGGGTGGGGGTGGATTGTAAAAGTGCACTGACTGTATTTATTATACATAGAATTAGGGTATTTTCTCTTTTTATTTTACATGGATGAATGTCTAGATTACCTTTGGCTTAAGCTGTAAGCAGATGTTTCTGTAAGTAAGTAAGCTGTAAAAATAAAGCAAAATTATGCAAATGCTAAGGTTCTTACAACTGCAAAGATATTAGCTTGTGTTCCACTGGCAAATGTTCACTGGACTCAAGATGTTTGCAGCTGAGAGCATCTGGGCATTTTTTTCTGAGTTAAAGTTTCAAAGACTCATTGCTGAGTATATTTCCATGGAGACAAGGTGTTAATCTTAAGAATTCAGTGTATTCTTTGCTGAGGGAAAGCAACATTGAAAGGCACAAACAGCAAGCAGTTCATTGAAAAAATTAAGTATGAATTTTTTGAAAGTGAAAAAGAGGAAACCTCCCTAGCAGGATTAATAGTGTACAATTTAGTTTTATCTAAATATAGCCAATGCACTTTTTCTTAGGGGTAAGTTAATGTTTTCTGAAAGCATGCAAGTTGTATTTCATATCTGGCAGATGAAGGGAGATAAAAGAAAAGACAATCGGTGTAAGTGGGAGCACAAGCTAAAGCATGCACTTCAGCATGGCTAACCTTAATTTTAGTTTAGACAGCATCTGTAGGTGCAGCCATCAATTTGGGGCAATTGTTCCCTTCTGGATTGTTAAACTTCAAGTTTTGAAGATGTACATAATGTTGTGTATTTTTTCCAAGTTGACAGAGGGATGGGGGTGTTTTGTACTTATTTGTTTTTTATTTGAGGGTTTTCATTAAAACAAAAACATCTTGAAATAAAAGTGACATGGGTTCAAATGGAGATGAGGAGAAAGCCTGCTAAACATTAGTATATAAATGTAACACAAAAGCTGGAAATAGACATGAAAGAATTGCTATGACTTTATGATAGTGGAATACAGAAAGAGAATACTGTATTTTTGTACATTTAAATGGCATCTGATCTAACAAACAGTCAAAAAAAACTCTCATGTATAATAAGTGGGAACAATAGGTTTTTAATTACAATGGTTATGCTGTTTATTCTGGAATGTGAATGGCCTTACAGGTATAGATAAAAAGGAAGGAGTATTGAATTATATTAAGAAATACAAAGTGCAAATAGCAATGCTGCAAGAAATACATTTAGAAAGAAACGAGTATCTGAATTTGACAAAGAGAGGATTTCAGAATGGATATTCAGCAGAATATCAGGGACAGAGTAAAGGGGAGTAATACTAATTGCTAGATGGGCTCCAATAGTGATAGATGGGGAAAAAAGACAAAAAAAAAGTAAATTTGTGGTAGTAACAGGCTACTGGCAAAGGAGGAGGATTACAATGGCATGTATTCATATTCCAATGAAAATTGCTATTATGGAGCTTAAGAAAATTTTGGGAGAAATAATTAGCTTTTAACAAGGAATATTATTTATAGGTGGGGGGCTGGAATTTGTTTTGCAATAGTGAGGATATATCAAGGGACCTAGAATGGACACTATAACAAAAGAGGGTAGATTTCTGAATAAATTCATGAAAACGTTTGGTATGAAAGATGTGAATTCAGTAGTAGGAACTCGTACAGAATTTACATATTACTCCCCAAAGTAAAATAAATAGGCTACACTATTTAATTGAAAGCTTTGACAAAAATAAAATAACTATTTCTGATCATGCACCAAAAAACTATAACAAAAAATGAAGGGGAATGAAGTAAAAATAAGAAACTGGTGCTTTCCCACTTACCTGTTAAAAAGAGAGAAATTTAAGGACCGGGTAGTGAAAATTATTTAAGAGTTATTACGGAAGATAGAAATATCTTCAGAAGTTATAGCTAGTGACTGAAAGAAAATGAAAATGGGGTTTAAAAACAGGGTTGAAATAAAAGAGAAACAGATATGATTAAAAGTAATAAAAATTAACTGGAGGGGCTGACAAAGATTAAAGTATTGCAGAATAAGGGAAATCTCAAAGAGCAAGAGGAGGAGAAAATGAGTGCTAAAGAGAAAATGAGGGAGTTAATCAACTATTTTTGATAACTCCAGAGCACCAAAACTTTTAGCACAATGACTTAGGCAAAAGAATGTTGAAAGGGTTGTCACCAAACATAGGGAACCTATAACAAAAAATAAATAAACAAACAGAGAGCTTGTAGAGGTTTTAGAGAGATTCTGGAAATTTTATGAAAATTTGTATAAAGCAGAGAAATGTGAAAATCAAGAAAGAGTACAAATAGAAATGCATATGAAGACTTAATTATGTTAAGGTTAGAGAGAGATGAGGCTCAACAACTAACAGATAAGAGAGGAGGTAATGAGATTAAAACACTGATGTATAACCAATCTTCTTGAAAGTGATAAAGATCTGAAAGATTTTCTTTAACAATATTTTCAAAAGAAGGGAAGCACCAACATCTTGGAAGAAAGCTGTGGTGGCTGTGCTACCCAAATATGGCAAAGATCCTTCACACCCAGTTTCATATAGACCCATTTAAATATTACATAATGATTATAAAGTGTATATGTCTATACTAGCTAAAATAATGCCAAAGATGTTGCCAAAATTGACAGACATGAATCAGTCTGGTTTTGTGGAGTGAAGGAAAACCTCTGACAACATTAACAGAACAATGATGATCCAGAGGGAAGCAGAATGCAAGAAAGTATTTCTGTTGTTAGTGGGCCTTGATGTAGAAAAAGCATCTGACAGAATAAGCTGAGATTTTTATGAGCTGGGAAATGGAAGCATTTGCATTCCCTGATACAATAACGTTAATTAGGAGGATATATGACAGATCAGAGGCAAGAATTAAAGTGGAAGGTTTCTCACTGATATGGAGTGTTTGAACAGAGGCACTAGAGAGGGGTTTCATCTTTCCCCTTTTTATTTGCTTTATATTTACAGCCTTCATCAAAGAAGATAAGGGACTCAGAAATACAAGGATATAATTGGTATGGTAATCAAGAAAAGTTGGCTTTATTTGCAGATGATGTTATTTTGTACCTGATAAATCCAGAAAAATGACATCTCAGTGTTGTGGAACATTCTGAGATGGTTTCAAGTCTTTTTGGATATAAAATTAATGAATATAAAACAAATGCTACAGACATAAATTATGTACCCACACACAAATTGGTTTAGTAATACCCATATTTATGGGGGCATAAGATGAAGTATTTAGGAGTACAGACTAAAAAAGTATCTGTTATGGCAGCTAATCACATGTGGGAAGAGTCTAAACAAAAGATAGTACAAAAATTGAGAAAACGGAAATTCTTATTTATGGATATGGATAGTACGATATAAGCAGAGAAAATGTTTGTCCATTTAATCTTCTATATAGGTCAGGCATACTTTTTTCAACCCAATGAGAGGTTTTGGACAATAATTAATAAAGAACTGAGGGAATTTATCTGGGAGGGAAAGAAGGCAAGAGTTATATGGGTTAAACTAATGCTTTCAATAGAACAAGGTGGCTTAGATTTACCTAGTTTTAAGGGATATTTTACAGCTACACAGTTAAGGTTTATACATATAACAGTAGCAGAGGATTATAATTCAAAGTGGAAAGGGATGATGATGAAGAAAAGGGGAAGTTCAAGAAAGACAGTGGGATTCTGGATGCAGATCCTTAAGAAGAAGAATAATAGCAACCATACAGAGTATTATATTTATAAAGTATTCTAAGAACTAAGCCAATATAAGAATGGAGAACAGAGATTTTGCCAACAGGAATGACTGCAAGTAGGGATACAGAAAATAGGAAGAGCAGGCTGAAATTTAAGGGAAGAATCTGGCTAAGTAACCAAGACACTGGCAGCAAGTAACTCATGCAGGAAAGGTAACAGCGTGGGATAAGGCCATAAAAAGATTTGGATTACAGACTAAAGAATGCCTTCGCTACCAGGGCTTGATATCAGAATAAAACCAAAAGAGAAAGGGATAGGTTCATAGGAGATAACTATGTTAATGTCACAGGAGCCCTTACAAGCCTAGTCGTATTTATCCCGAGTTGCCCCAATTGTCAGTAGTTAGGTGAGTGATGTTTGCAGAGGTATTAGTCTATGGTAATCAATACTGAATGTTTCTGTTCATGAGGGACATGGGCACCACCCAAGGAATGAATTTACAGTCACTCATCCAATGATCTAGGTTGTATCTGAAGAAGGTCAGGGAAGGGCTCTGCTTCATATGAATGGGAAGCTTGTTCCATTGAAGGAGTAGTCTCTCCAAAATAATTTATTCATATCAGAGGCTAGGTAAGATTCCTGGAGTGACTGACCCATATGCATTCTGATTTACGAATGTGCAGCATTTCCATCGGGACTGCATCAGAGACTGCCTTTTAAGTCAGGCCCTTAAGCAGCCTGTAGGAGAAAGAATACAATGACAGGGCTTTCAATCTTTCTGTATACGACTTGTTTTGTGTATCCTGTATTTTCTTGGTGAGAAAACTCTGTGGTCTCTCCAGCTGTTGCAGATGCCCTGTGAGGTACATGCAAAAGGGAGCACTGTACTCAATAACTGGTCGGATGAGGGCAGAGTATAATGGAATTATAATGTGAGATACATGCAAAAGGGAGCACTGTACTGAATTATTGGTCTGATAAGGGCGGAGTATAATGGAACTAACATCCTTAGTTTTACATGTGATGCCTTTAATTATGACATGTGCCACACAGAAGGATTGCCTTACCACTGTGGATAGGTGGTAGTCAAAATTCAGATTGCTATCACCCCGAGGACACACATCATGCACCACTGGGTCCACATTTAGGGGGCTACTGTTTATATTGTGACTAGCATGGATGTTAGCATTCACAAAGGGAATAATAATGCATTTTTACATTTAGCTTCAATCCGTGGCTTTGGCACCAATTATTTGTCTGTATTAACCATTTCTGCAATATATTAGCATAATTGGGGGACTCAATTGCTCCCAATCTGCAATTGTCAGAGAACTTCGTCAGCCACAGGCCATCCACTTTTGCTTGGACTTCTGAGAACTAGATTTTGAACAGGAAAGGTCCCATCACAGAGGCCTGTGGTACGCCACTGGTGACTAGTTTTTGCTAGAGGTGAAGTCACCCACTGTCACAGCACATGTCCTGTCAGTGAGCCAATTGGCTACCCATATAGTGACATCGGGGTTAATTCCTAATTGGGAGAGTTTTTCTATGATACCCGAGTGCAGGATTGTGTCAAATGGTTTGGGTAAGTCAACATAGGCAGCATATACTGTCTTTCCTCATTCACGGCCATGGTGACTTTCTCAAAGAATTTAACCAGGTTTAAAAGACATGATCTAACCTTAATGAATTCAGAGTGGGTTGGTCAAGCTTATGGGTCGACAACTGCTGGAGTAAGTTGATGGTCCCCATTGTTGCTGAGGGATTACTGTTGCTGTCCTCCATTCTGCCAGAACATAGGCAGTTTACAGGTTATGGTTAAACAGGGATCCAAGTGGGTCTGTTAAATCATATTTTAAGTTGTTTAAAAGGCAATGTGGGATGTTGTGTGGTCCCTCAGATTCCAGGATTTTGGCCTTGGACAGTGCAGAGATGACCTGTTTCTTGAGATAATAGGCTAAGGAATGGTGGCAGGTATAATTTGGGGGATGACTGGTGGGGATATGGGGGGTGAGGTTTGCTCTAAATCTGTCAACTAGCAGGTTGGCTATTACCTCCAGTTGAGTATGGGTGGTATAATCCACAACCAGTTCAGCGCACAGCTGGGCATTCCCCTTTAGATTCCGGACTAAGTTAAAGAATACCTTGCGATTAACCTTAGCTAGGGAGGCTATTTTCGCTTCATAATTAGCTCTTGAGGACTTGACAAGTTCTCTAACTTGTTTGTTTAGGCAGGAAAAGGATTTCTTCCTCTGCACCAGTTCTCTCTTGTTTTTGGACATTAGTTTCTTTCTTTTGTTGTATAGCCTGCTTATACTAGGGTGCATTGTTTTTCCAGCAAGACCTGGTTTTAATCCGATCAGGTACAGCTGATTCTATACAACTGCTTAAGTGGTTATACAGGGCATTGGTGCACATCTCTGCAAAGCAGTAAGTGCTATTTGTGTTTCAGGGGGCTTTGAAACTTCTTATGCCTTTGCTTAGAAGGAGGTAATTTGTCTTGGGAAATTTCTTAAGGATTTTTGAGTGTGGTAGGGTATCTGGCTTATAATTACACTGAAAGAGACTGATTTATGATCCGATCTTAGCAGGGAGGACATCACACGGGGGGGGGGGGGTTGAATGTTCTCCCATGTTAGTGCGTACTATGTCCAGGACATCTGAGCTCCTAGTGGGTGTGCTGACTAGCCAGAGCATTTGTATTGACAAAGTCCAAGAACTACTGAGCCAACATGTTTGTGGTTGTGTACATTTCCCAGTCGATGGTACAATAATTAAAATCACCCATGAGTGAGGTGTTAGATTGTATGCTTTTTCTGGTTCATGGTGAGGGACCTATAGCTAGCTATGATGTGGATGGATACACCTCCTCCTTTGGTTCTTTCAGCTCAGTTTGTGGTCTGAATGTATGGAAGGCATTGTAAGCCAGAATGGCCGTGTTGCTTTCTACCTCTTTGAACCATGCCTTGTGATTGCACATATGTCAACATCTTTCAAAGTGAGGAGTGCTTCCAGGGAGTGCAGTTTTTTGTTTAGACTCTAGCACTAAGCAGCTGTACCTTGAGTTTATCTAGAGAGGATATTTTTATGTTGGGAGGGGGGGGTTATTTTTATACTGTCTAAAAAAGGTACAAAAGGGGTGGCCAATGCCTTTGCCAGTATTCAAAAGCAGGAGACAGGTGCAGACCATCTCTGGCAAAGCAGAGTGGCTTGTTGACCATGTCTTCCTAGGCTGACAGATATCTGATCCCTTTGCACTGTCACCAGAAGCTAAGCCACTTGTTAAGTCAATCATTTTTGTTTGCATTGTGGTATCATCCTTGGACAAGGTAGAATGTTGCTTAAGGATAGGCTTATACCTGCCTCAGACACAATGTGAAAACTCAATCACGTCTTTCTTCATATAATTCAGAGAGGTACATCTCAAATCATTCACCCCCACATGCACTATGATGGAGTTATACTGGTACTTGTAGCACAGTGACTTGAGTGACTTGATGGATCCTGGCAACTGACAGGTAGCTAACTGTAAAACACTCCTTATCCAACCTGGTGAGAGGAACATCCATTTATCTCACTATGGAGTCTCTTAAGACCAGTACGTTGGGGTTTGTGGTGTTATGGCTTATGGGCTTATTTCTTGAGACACTGGTGTTTGTGTTATTATGTGTTGTAGTTATATTTTGCTTTGTTGTGTGTGCATGTCACTTCTGGAGGTACCTTTTGGGAGGCCTCTGGTCTTTTGGTAAGTTACTAGTGAGCATCTCCACATATGTGGGTTTGTGTGTCAAGTACTTATTTAGGACAGGAACTGATGTGGTGTTACGGCTTATGGGCTTATTTCCTGAGACACTGGTGTTTGTGTTATTACTACTACTTTATTTTATAAATTGTACTGTATACTCATTCTTATTTTAGTAATTGTACAATTAATTTCACTGTTTCTCCTTATATTTCTGTACTTTCCAAACAAAAACATTTTTTTGAAATTTTCTGTGTAAAATTCACTGTAATTTAATTTTTCTTGGAGCTTTTCTCCCCAGGGCTCCACTGAAAATGGGTTCCTTGGCCCAATGGACTATCCTGGTAAAACAACTGCAAATAAATAAATAAATAATAAATGTGTGTGCTGACACCCTGTTTGACATTCAATTTGCCCAAATGTGAAAGCCTTGCCTCCAATTTCATAGTGTAACTACATCTCTGACAAAGTGTTTGTTTCAAAAGTACACATGAATTACCACATAGGTGGCAGTACATTAAACACTGAAAGTGTGATGAGAGACTTAGGGACACAGGTGGACAGTGGTCTCACCTTCAATAACTACATCGCCACAACAGTCAGAAAATCCTACTATGTGGCACACCTCATCACTATGGGCTTTTCATCCAGAAAAAAGGAGGTCATTGTCCCACTGTACTCATCCCTCATTATACCCATTATAGAGAAGAACGCCCTGTTTGGTATGTACCTCACAAGACATCTGCAGCAGCTAGAAAGGCTGCAGAAATACATCACTAAAAGAATCACAGGTCTAAAGCAGATGCCCTATGCTGACCATCTAAAAAAAACTCCAGCTATACTCTGTGGCATATCATCTACTAAGAGGCAATCTCTGCTTAACATACAAGGCCATATCAAACCCTGAGCTGTTGGACATGCTCCACTTAAAGAAATCCCAATCCCTCAGAGCCACATGCTCCAGGGATCTAAACCTTGTCATCACAATGAACAAAACAAGCTGGAGGTATAGGCTCCTGACCCAGAGACTCCCCATACTCTGGAACAGACTGACCATACATGTCAAGCAGAGCACCTCCTTGGCCCTCTTCAAAAGGAACCTTGACGATTGGATGGTATATAGGAAATTCACACCGGGGATCATGTCAGTCACCCTGCTACACAAGGGTCCAGGGAAGTAAATATTGCGGGAAGAAATATCTAGGGAATTGTTATGGCTAGGCTTGTATAGGCCCTAGGGCTGATAGCCTAGTACCAACCTATGAACCTATAAGTAAGTGATTGTCAGTTTACATGAGACAATTGCTAAATTGCCTCAGAATGCTCATGTTAACTAGGCTGGCCACAGAGATGTTAGGAAACTGTCCTTCTACAATCCTTATTATGGAATTAGTCAGGGAATGGGTTAAATTAGAATGGAATGTGCTGGTAGCACAGAAGGTGTAAATGGGGACTATACTTCATGTAGTCCAAGGCAACTGCACAAAGTGACACTACTCAGCGGACAACTTATTTGCTCCTAGAGCAGCAAGATTCCGGGTATTGTGTTAATGATAGTAACTCTAGCGGAATTTCAGTTTCAAGGTGTTTGCATCTATACAGGGCACTGCTAACCACCACTGAGTGGAGAGCAGCTTAGTGCAAACGCGAAGCATAAATACAAAGAGGAAAATCTTTTAAGCTAACCACCAATCAGGAAAGTACACAATATGTTTTCTACCAGCAGTCCCCAACTCAGATAGGTCAGATTGACACACTTCTGCCACAGGAAACCACAAAAAAAAACTTCTTAATGTAAAGTGGCTGGTTTGGAGCCTAAGTATACTAAGACCACACAAACTAGTTACAACAGCCCTAGATACAATGTAATACAGTGCAATTAACTACTTAAAGAATCAGTAGACACTACAGATATGAGAATTTTAAGTGAAAGACCTGGTCTGGTAGAATTTTTAGTTGAATGTAGAACAGAAGCAGCTGTTAAAAAAGGGATAATTAGTAGGACATATAAAACATTGTATGATAACTATAGAAATCAATCAGAGGAGGTTAGAAAGGATTGGGAAGAGAGACTGGATGAGCAATTCACAAAGAAACAATGGGAGGATATATGTTTTCATCATCATACATTCATGTCATTAATGTTTCGAAGAACATTAAGGAGAGAGGAAGAGGAAGCAAAAGTAAGTAAAACAATTTTAGTTCTTAACAGTATTTTTATAAAACATGACATATACTGCATGTTATATAGTAAACCTTTTTCAGTTATTTTTGTGCGTGATAGCAACACCAAAGTAAACCAGTGTCTTTTTTCATTATTTTTCTTTCTTCTTGTTCAGTTTTAAGAAACGTAAGCATTGCAATGTAAAAATTCAAGAAATCCTAGATAAAGCCGCATGACATAAATAAAATGATATGTTTTTTCTTACTTTTGCATAAGGGGATGACTGAATTAAGGCCATTGGCTTGATCTAACAAGTTTTAATTGAATGCAAGTAAATAAAAGAACACTGAATGCAATGAAAGTTTTTTTTTTCTCTAGAAAATAAATATTCACAGTGCAACAAGAGAAGCTTGTAGTTGTAGACAACTGTGTGACTGGTTCTTAAGTTTCTATAAAGACAAGCTGATAAGAGTAATAAAAACAGAATACTTTTTTCTTTCAATGAATAACTATAACATTTTCTGAAAGCATTCAGATTGCTTTCTACATCTCAGGAAGGAGTAAAGATAAGACAAAAATAGACAGCAGTTAGTGTAATTAGAAGACCTGGCATGTGAGTGTAGCTGTCAATCTTGGACAATTGTTCCTATTCGGAGAATTAAACTTCATTATTTGAAAATGCACATCGTTTTGTGTGTTCGTATCACATTAATATGTTCTGGGGGTATGCATGTTTGTTTGTTTTTTTGGTCTTGTAAGATGCAAGATAGGTTCAAATGGATATGACAAGAAACAGATGTATAAAAGATCAACCTGCCAAACATTAGTGTATGCATGTAGCACAAAAGCTGAAACCAGATACATAAAAACAGTGGTTATCCATAACAGATGGGAATAACAACTTCTTATCATAATGACAACACTTTTCAAATGATCTTTGAATGTGAATGGACTCAAAGGTATATACAAAAAAGAAAGAGTACAGAACTATATAAAGAAATGCAGACTACAAATAGCTACGATACAAGAGACATGTTTGGAAAAAAATGAGTCTGTGCATTTGATAAAGAAAGGACTGTAGGATGTTTATTCAATGGAATATCTGGGGAAAAGGGAAGAGGGGAGTACTTTTAATTGCTAGAGGAGCTTCAATACTGATAGAAGAGGGAAAAAAAGATAATAACATAGATTTGTAGTAGTAAGGGACTTCTGGCAGGGGAGGATGATTATGTTGGCATGTATTTATATTCTTCCTAAAACTGCTAGAATGGAGCTTAAGAAAATTTTTGAAGAAATAAACAGCTTTCAGCAGGAAATATTACTTTGATTTGAAGATGTATCTGGGGGCCTAGAAGGGAAAATATAACAAAAGAGGGTAGCTTTTTGAAGAAATTTATGAAAATATTTGGTATGGAAGATGTGAATCCAGTAGTAGGAGCTCAGAAAGAATTTACATATTATTCCCTAAGGTACAAAAACTAGGCTAGGCTACACAGTGTTGATAATGACTAAAATACAAATGCAGTGCAGTGAAATAAAAATGAGACACTGGGACTTACCTGTTAAACAGAGAGGGAATGGGTAGTGGAAATTATTTGGGAGTTATTAGGGAAGATAGAAATTTCTTCAGAAAATATAGATAGGGAGTGGTATAAAATGAAGATGGAGTTTAAAAATAGGGTAGAAATAAAAGAAAAGAGATGTGGTTAAGAAACAAGAATTATTTAGAGGGAGAGACAGACAAAGGTTAAAGTAAAGCAGAATAGGATGAATCTCACAGAACAAGAAGGCTAAATATAAAAAAGGGACTACATGGATAACATATAAGAGTTTAGAAAAATTACTGTAAATTTATTTTTGATAATAACACCATACAGCACAAGCGCTTTCAGTACAACAGCTCAGACAACAGAAAAAAGAAAGGGTTGTTGCCAAGCTTAGGCATCTTATGAAATGGAAAAATAACTAGAGATCCAAGAGAGGTATTAGAAACATTTTGGAAATTTTAAGCAAATTTGTATAAAGTAGAGAAATTTAGAAATCAATAAAAAGTACAAATGGAAATGTTTATGGAAGAATTAAATATGCCAATGTTAGAGGTAAAGGAAGATCAATTACTATCAGTTAGGATAAGAGATAAAAATTGTGATTTATAACCAATCTACAGGAATAGATGGTACTGCTGTGGAAGTTTGGAAGCTGGGAGGGAAGAAACTGATACAGATCTGGAAGGTTTTGTGCAACAGTATTTTTAAACGACGAGAAAGGCCAACATCCTGGAAGAAATCAGTGGAGACTGTTATACCTAAAGATGGTAAAGAACCATCAAATCTAGCTTCATACAGGCCCATTTTATTTCTAAACCAGTTTGTCTATAATGATGAAAGAATGTCAAAGGTAATGCCAAAATTGATAGACATGGATCAATGTGCTTTTGTTAACAACATTTCTAGAACAATGATGATCCAACAGGGAAGCAGAATGTAAGAAAATATTACTGCTCTTGGTGGGTCTTGATGCAGAGAAAGCATTTGACATGAGTAGGGCAATGGAAGAATTTGTATTTCCTGACACAACAATAATGCTAATGAGGAGAACATATTAAGGATCGGAGGAAAAAATGAAAAGGGGGGGTTCCATCTGATAAGTTCTGTTTGAACAGAGGAACCAGACAGTGGTATCCTCACTCCCATTTGCTTACTGTGTTATATTTAGAACCATTGCCAAAGAAAAGAAGACACTCAGAAATTCAAGAATATAACTGGTATGGTAATCAAGAAAAGTTGGCTTTATCTGCTGATAATATTTTGTAAATGATAAAATCAGAAAAAGATATTTCAGTGTTTCGAAATATTCACAGACAGTTTCAGATCCTTTGGGGATACAAAATTAATGAAGACAAAACAAATTCAATAGCTGAAACTATGTACCCACAAACAAATTGGTTCAGCAATACCCGCATTTATGGGAACATGATAAAATGAAGTATGTAAGAGTATGGATTAAAAAAGGGTTCTGTTATGGCAACTAAGGATATGTGGTAAGCGATTAAACTAAAAATAATACAAAAACTGAGAAACTGGAAACTCTGTTTTGTGCATATGGATAGCAAGATACAAGCAGTGAACATGTTTTTAGTCCCGTTAGTTTTATATACAGCTCAGGCATATTTATATCAACAAGAGTAGAAGTTGTGGATAACAATTAATGTAGAGTTGTAGGATTTTATCTGTGAGGGGAAGAGGGCAAGAGTCAAGTGGGATAAGTTGATCCTTCCAAAAGAACAAGGTGGTCTTGGTTTACCTTATTTGAAGGGGCATTTCACAGCTACACAGTTAAGGTTCCTATACATAGCAGAAACAGAATGCTATAATTCAAACTGGAAAGAGATGATGATGAAATGGGGGGGGGGACTCAAGACACAAGGAGAGACTGGGATTTTGGATGCAGATCCTTACGGAGAATAGCAATAACATGCAGCATATTGTATTCATAAAGCAACATAAAGTATTCTAGGAAATAATACAGGAAAGGATATTCTGCCAACACGGATGACTGCAATTAGAGGTAAAGATAATATGCAAGCAAGGGCTGGAATTTACTGGGGAAAATTGGCAAAGGAACCAAGGTATTGGAAGCAAATGATTACAGAGAGAAAGTTAAAAGAATAGGAAGAGTCAAAGTATACATTTGGACTGCAGTTTAGAGGCCGTTTTCTCTTTTTTCTATCTAAGGATTGATATCAAGAGTATAGGCAAAGAGAAAGGAACAGGGGGATTCTAAGTGAAAGACCAGCACTGGTAGAGTTTTTTAGTAGAATCTAGAACAGAAGCTGCTGTAATACAAAGGATAATTAGTAAGGCATATCAAATATTGCATGATAACTAAAGAAATCAATAAGAGGAGGTTAGAAAGGACTGGGAAGAGATATTGGATAAGTCGTTCACAAAGAAACAATACGAAGATATACATATGGCTCCCACATATGCAGCAAAGTTTGGAAGATTTAGCACTTCTGATTGAAAGTGTTTGCGAAGGCATTTTATACCCCAAGCAGACTCCAAAGAATTTCATCATGTAGACTGCAAATGTTGGCGGTCTGATGGAGAAGAAAGAGGTAATCGGAAACAGATTTTTTAGGGGGTGTAATGAGTCGACAGACTTTAAAAATTCCCTGTAGATTTCTCTTTCAGGAATACTGGGTGCGCAAACTGGTGTAACTAAGTAAATGATTTTTTTGAGCTGGGATACAGAATTGGAATTGCCTAGACATAAAAAGGCCTTCCTGAGTTAAATTCTGGTTGGCGCCAAAAAAAAATTACTAGAAAATGGAAATCGAAGTCTAAACCAACCATACCAGAAGTAGTGAATATAGTAACACAGAAAAAGAATTGGAAGTGGGATCTTTAAAAAAGGGTAGGAGCAAATTACTTAGAAAAATGGGAAGTGTCGGAACAATACATGCAGAATAAAGTTCTGGAAAAGGAATGAGGTTCAAGGGAAGGCAAGAATTGAATGAGCTATATAATGTATAAAAGACTGTATGTACTGTATAATGTTTGCAAATTAAAATATGTCAATATGGTTTGTTTTCATTTATATAAATGTATGACTGCCTGTGTCAAAATAAATGTGGTCATTTATTAGCCAGAGGGCATAGGAGCCAGTTTTGAAACTTTTTTTTATAAGTCATGAGAGTTTGTAAAACCCTGTGCTCACTTCCAGAGAGATTTGCAAAGCTTTTCAAGTGTTTCAATTGCATCCAGACAACATTTCCTGGACATTAATAACACAAACACCCAGACAGTCAACTGGAGTCAGGGTGTATCAAACACCTATGTTTTTATGTGAGTAGCTCCATTCTGCGAGGAAGCTTGTGGTAATTGCCCCTGCCCACTTCCAAAAGAAGCTGACTGGCCAGAAGGAAATCACCACAATGATCTTGAAGGATTCCTTCTGAATCTTCAGAAGTACCCTGGATATTAGTGCAAAGGGTGGAAGAACATACACAAAGATTCCTGTCTTATAATGTGATCCAGACTCATATGAATATTAAGAAACAACTGAAGTCTGGATGAACAGGAATATAATAAGAATCATTTAAATCTAATGTTCAAGGAGACTTGAAAGAAGAAAAAGAGGTAATAGGTTGCTAACACAATTTTGAATTTGGGCACTATCACAAACAGGTTCAGGAAAGAAAGATCCAGAACTGGTCTCCAAATATTTTTTTCTTTCTTTGGTACTAAAAACATCCTTGAATGAAACCCTTTGCCACCTGTGAAATAGGAACTGTTTTTCTCTCTCTCTGGAAAAGCATGTGAAGAAGGACAGGTGGAAATAAGAGAGCCTGGTCTGGAGGACGAGGAATTATCTCTTTTAAAGGAGGAAATTCCTCCCACTGCCATCTGTAACATTAATGAATAATCGTCAGAACCCATTTGTCTAAAACTATCTGTTGCCAAAGAGAAAAGTGAGGCTGCCTGGGTGGGAAGGATGATCAAAGTCTCTTAAATAGTCATTGTGACTTATCGGGCTGTCCTTGGTTTTAGGAGTTTCCAGAATTCTTTTTGGATCCTCCTTACCATTTCATCTTAAAAATCTGTTTAACTGTATTTTGTTGACACTGTTTATTTTGTTTCTTACCAAAAGTAAATGAGGAGTTAGTGAAGCCCTTTGAAAACTTGGAAAAGGAGGGCTGAAAAATCACAGTGATTCCTTGTATCAACTTACCCCTCTCAAACTTTCTGATCACCTCTGCAGCAGAGGGGCCAAAAACTAAATCTCGATCCAAAGGAGAATTTAAAATCTCATTTTAACATAATCTGAGAGGTTCTGAGAATGTAGCAATAAAAACCTTCTCAAAAGAGTTTCAGAGGTAATAGCTCAGGAAGAAGTATCAGCAGAGTCATACACAGACTGTATACAAGTAGTGACTTGAACAGCAGAAGAAAATGGAATCATTTAAAGCAGATTTTTCCTCTAGAGAAGAAACTGCAGATGAAACATTCCTCATAGTTTCCCAGTTAGTCAGAACAAACCTCAACACATGAGCCCAACAATTCAAAATTCTGAAAATCAAAGATGCAGATGCATACACTGTTTCCCATACTTATCAATAATCCTCCCCATCCTTATCAGAAAAAATAGGATTGGAATTAACTAAGAGTTTAGTAGCAGAAAGATTAAAAATAAGTTACGTCTTACCATAACGTTCCATCTGTATTGTTGATCCTCGTTTAGTCATTACGTCTGGGTAGTCGGTTCTGACCTTGGAACTGAGCCGGCCATCTTCCAAGCTCGTGCCAGCCACAAACTCTCGAGCTAAACTCTTACCTAGAATTCCCATCTCCCTGTTAAGTCAGATTGAGTTTGCAAGTCAAAAGAAGGTAGAGGCTAAGTCTGGTCAAATGGCCTAACGGAACCAGATGGTGAGATCCACTGTAAGCCACAGGAGGGGGAAGGAGGGAGGGTCATAATGACTGAACAAGGATCAACAATACAGATGAAACGTTATGTTAAGACACAACTTCTTTAACTGATGTTGTTAATCCTCGTTCATTCCTTATGTCTGGGACAGAGTCCCCAGCTACCTTTATTCCTGGGAGGCTCTCATGGAAGGACATTCCTAAGCACCACTGAACCAAAAGATGCTCTTTCTCTGGAGGCCAAATCCAATTTGTAATGGCTGATGAAGGTATGAGGTCTAGTCCAAGTTGCAGCTGCACAGATGTCATGTAAAGAAGCTCTAGCATGGAAGGCAGCAGAAGTTGCTACCAACCTTGTGGAATAAGCCCTTATGGCTGTAGATAGAAGGATATTGTGCTCTTTGTAAATAAATGTTGCACAGTCTTTTACCATTTAGCCAATGTGACCTTAGAAACAGCACATCCTAATCTAAGTCCAGAACAGGCCAAGAATAACTGATCTAATTTGTGAAAAAACTTAGTTCTGTCCAGGTAGAAATGAATTTGCCTGTGAATGTCTAGGCTATGTAGGCAATACTCTCCCCTGTTAGAATGATTGGGAAAGAAAACTGGCAATTCAATGGTTTGGTTAATGGACATTTCAGAGATCACTTTTGGCAGAAAGGAAGGATTAGTGCTCAATGACACTCTATCTTTATGAAAGGTCAAGTAGGGCTGTTTGATGCACAGAGCTTGAAGTTCAGAAATGCGTTTGGCATAAGTAATGGCAACCAAGAACAAAGTTTTCCATGAAAGAAACTTGAGGTCACATGAAGAAGTTGGTTCAAAAGGTGGCGTTGCCAGAGCTTGCAGGACTAATGACAGGTCCCATGGCTGGGTAGGTTCTCTAAATGGGGGTTTCAAATGCTTTATGCCTTTTAGAAATGTCTTGCATAATTTGTGTGACATAAGGGAAGACTCTTGGACACAATTGTGAAAATTAGATATCGTGGCCAAATGAACCCAAATGGTAGAAGCAGAAAGGCCAGATTGGAATAAACTTGACAGGTATTCCAGTACTACCGGCACCGGTGTTGAAAAGGGATCTATCTGCTTTTCCTTCAGCCAAACAGTAAACCTTTTCTACTTGCTGAGATATATATTGCTGGTGGAAGACTTATGAGATGCAATAAGAATGTCACATACTGGGGAAGAAAGATCATTCTGCCTGGCAATCACAGGAAGTGGAGGAGCCAAGCTGTGAGCTTCAGGCTGTTCAAGTTGGGGTGAATCAGGTTCTGTGGATGGGAGATCAAGTCCGGAGTTGGATCAAGAATCCATGGTTGATCTAGCAGGTGAGGCCATAGAAAGGGAAAACAAATTTGACAAGGCCTAGATGGCGCTATGAGGATTACTTTGCTTTTTAACCGGCGGGCTTTCTTCAGGAACTGGGGGAAGTGGGGGAAAAGCATAAAGTAGGCCCAAGTGCCAATCGTGGACTACAGCATCCCTGGGTGACTGTCCCCGAGGGGGAATCAGGGCAAAGTAATTGCTGCATTTGTAACTGATCGGTGATGCAAAGAGGTCGCAGCAAGGGAGACCCTAGCAGTTGAAAATCTCTGCTGCTACTAAAGGATTAAGGGACCACTCATGAGGTTGTAGAATACACCTGCTGAGTCTGTCTGCTATCACGTTGGAACTCCCAGGAATGTGCTTTGCGATGAGAAAGCGGTTGGTAGCCATCACCCATTGCCATATTCTCATGGCCTCCTGATAAAGTGGGTAAGATTTGATTCCGCCTTGTTTATCGATGTACCAGACTACTGCCATGTTTTCTGATTGTATCGCAATTGTCCCTGATGGCAGTAGGGGACTGAATGCTTGCAACGCTAGAAGCATCGCCCTCAGCTCTAGGACATTTATATGCAGATGGGCCTCCATTTCAAACCACGTTCCCTGGTCTGTCTTTCCCTGAAATAGTCCCCCCCAGCCCATAAGGGAGGTGTCCGTGGTCACTGTAGCCTTGGGCTGTTGGGGGATAAAGAGGCAAGACCATTGTGACAGGTTCTGTGGCATCCACCAAAATAAGTCTTGTTTGTACCTCTGGGTTACTTGAATCTTGGATGATAGAGGGTGCTGAAAGGGATACCACTGGGTGAGTAGTAGCCATTGTAGAAGCCTCATGTGGAACCTCTCAAGGGGGGACAGTAGTGATGGAGGCTGCCATGGAACCCAGCAGATGGAGAACAGAATGTGCTGTGGATTTTTCTCTTGAAAGGATCGGTATGAGTTGTTGTTTTATCCTAAGGATTCTGTGCTCTGGAATGGATGCACTGCAGTTTTTTGTATTCAACGGGACCCCAATGAATTCTATGGACTGAGATGGGGTCAGGTTGGAATTTTGCCAGTTTATAGTTATGCCTAGTCTTCCTGCGGTGTGAAGAGAGTATGCCAAGGCTGCTTCCAAAGAGATGTCTGGTGGGGGTAGTAATGAGCCAGTCGTCTAGGTATGGAAACACCTGGAATCCCTGTAGTCGCATGTGAGCTGTGACGACAGCCATGCACTTTGTGAACACTCTGGGGGCTGTAGAGAGTCCAAAGGGCAGTACTTGGAACTGGTAATGACTGGCTCCCGCACTGAAGTGAAGGAATCTTCTTGATGGTCTGTCCACCTTTATGGGGTAGCACGCATCTTGAAGATCTATAGAGCACATTCAATCGTCTTTTTCCAAGAGTGGGAGGATAGACTGAATTGTGGCCATCCGGAATTTCTGCACCTTTACAAACTTGTTTCATATGCTGAGATCCAAAATTGGTCTCCAGTTCCCAGTCTTTTTTGGCACCAAAAATAGTCCTGAGTAGAATCCAGATCCTATCTGGTCTGGGGGGACTACTTTGATGACTCTTTTTTTCTAGCAGCTTTGAGATCTCCAATACTGCTTCTTCCCTTTGACTGGGTGGAACATCAGGAAGGTTTCTTAGGGGGATGGGACAAAGATCAAAGGGGTTATGATAACCTCTGATTAATATCTTTTGTACCCAAGAGTTGGTGGTAATGGTTAGCCAGGCAGAAGGGTACAAAGAGAAACTACCCCAACCGCTTCCAGAGGAAAGCAGTTGGGCCGCTCTTCAGGAGAGCTGGTAGGATTGACCAGAGAAGGAGTCTCTGGAACCCTGGTTTCGTGGACCACCTTTGCCCCGAAAGGGGTGTCTTCCATATGAGCTTCCCCCTCTGCCTCTAGGGTAGAAATCAGCTCGTGTGTCATGGAAAGGACCTTGAGATTTTTTGTGCCACATCTTCCCGCTCTTCTGGTTTCTGGAGAAAGCCCATTGAGGGGAAGAGTAATGGATGCACATGGCAGAAAGGGTCTCACCATCCTGTTCACATCTAGCCAGTATGTCTTTCACCTTGGGTCCAAATAACGAAGAGGTTTCAATGGGAGCGTTCAGAAAAGAAGCCTTGAAGGGCTCCACGAGGTCACACAGGCGCATCCAGGCATGCCGTCTCATGACTATGCCTGCACCCACTGCTCTAGCTGCTCCTTCTCATGCATGAGAAATCAGACGCATGGAGGAGTTAGATACTGATTCAAGCGTGGCTAACTGTTATGCCACTTTTTCACGGACCTCATCAGACACGGCTCCGGCCAAAGTTTCAGAGAGCTCAGAAATTAAGTCTCTTTGAAGCCTGGTATAATGTACCATATAATTCAGGGACCTAACTGCAAAGGTCGCCGATGCAATGGTATGCTTCCCTAATATGTCCAGTGCCCGGGGCTCCTTGTTGGGTGGATGTACAGTCTGGTTCTCTTCTGCCAGATTCTCTGTAGTTGCGGCCGCCACCACCATGGCATCTACTGGAAGACCTTTGGACCAGTGGGGGTCAGTATCTGGAGGGGACAAGATTTTATCTGGCCTCCGGGGAATGGCTTCAATGGTGTCAGGAGCCTTCCATGCATTTTGCACGATGAGCAGGACAAGTTCGCCAGCAGGTGGAGTAACCCAGGAGGCAGGGGGCCGGGCAAGAAAGTCCTGCAGGAACACAGACTCTTCAGAGGTTGGGTTAGAGGGCTGCCAAACACCTCTCTGTTTAAGGATTTCAAGGATATCCCCAAATGATATCTCAGAAGGTGATTGAGGAGACCCTTCCCCATCATCAAAATCTGTGTCTTCCGTGAGGCACTCTTCTGGGGAGTTCACGTGCTTCCTCTTACACAAACTCTTGTGACGAACTTCCACAGAGGGAGATGCTGGGGAAGACAGCACAAGAGGGGCCTACTGTGGGAGTGTATCCTGAGGCCCTTGTGCCCGGTGTCCGCTAGAGGTGGCTTGTGTGAGTTGCAGGCCAGAGGAGGACGGAAAACCTGGTGGCACAGGATCACCTACAGTGGTAAGAGCCTTCTCCATAAGTTGAAAGGCTGGTCCACCTAAGGAGGGGTGGGAGCCTACAGTCTCCCCTCGCTCAAGCAAGCCAGCCTGTCAACTAGTATTCTCTGAAAAGCCATGGGATGCAGGGGAAACCATGCCACAGCTAGCATCCTGAGAAGTGACAGGTGTAAAGTGTCTCTCCCCTACCAAAAAAGGCAGCTGCGGTTGCTTAGTAAGGTCTAAAAAAGGAGCCACAGCAGGCAAGTCTGTGCTCTAGGAAGGAGCTTAAAGGCTGAAGATGACAGAGGAGAACAAGTAGGGATCTCTGAGGAAAACTTTTCCCATCAAAGGGAGGGATAGGTCTTGGGAGGTGGGATTCCTCTAGCCGAAAGCAACTGGTCCACAATGAGTGCCACATCATGTTCAGAGAAGCTTCTAGTGTATCTCATGGACATAGCTGATGGGTAGTCAGTTCTATCTAGAGATGGAGTAAATTGCAAGCCTGCAAAGTGGTCATTAAAATGAGAGTAAGTTGTAACAGCAGGTAGGATAGGTGTCTGCACCGAAGGTAACGGTGCTGTAATGTCTTGTACTATTGGTGTCTGCACTGACAGTTGTCGGTGCTGAGGACAGAGTGTGCACCGACAAGGTCGATGCCATAGCGGTAGTTAGCACCGTAATCAGTGCTGAGAGAGCCTGCGCTGACCAAGGAGTACTTGGAACTGACTGGAGAGTCGGTGCCGAGAGCACTGTTGGTGCCGAAGAAGGTATAGGCGCCAGAAAATCCCTCAGCATCATAGCAGTCTGCATCGACTGTATGGTCAGTGCCAGTGAAAGGGTCTGAGCCGAGGAGCCCCTTGGTTCCAATGCTGTCTGAAGCACACTCAGTGCCATAGTAGTAGTCAGTGCCGATGGCTTTGGAGATGTAGGTCTCGGCTCCGAAAGCCCCGGAGCCGAAGAAGTCCATTCAGAAGACAATTTAACTTTCTTTGGTCTCGGTTCCTGGGGGTCCTCAGTGGGAGATGAAAGAAGAGACTTAGTCGTCTTTAGGTTGTCTTTCTTTCTATGAAAGCTAGGAGGGGATGAAGCCTCCAACCCAGAAATAGCCTCTGTAAAGGGGGTTTTCATAATACATAAAATAAGTTTATATTTCTTCTCTAAAAGGGCCCGGGAAGAAAAATTTTTACAAATCCCACAAGGTGGGTTGACAGTTAAGTGAGG
Source organism: Protopterus annectens (assembly GCF_019279795.1). NCBI lineage: Eukaryota > Metazoa > Chordata > Ceratodontiformes > Protopteridae > Protopterus > Protopterus annectens. Next base: position 113,858,497 of record NC_056743.1, read on the forward strand.
TTCACCCAAGCAGTACACACATAAAGTATGTGTGTCTGAAGTAGGTACCTTGTGGCCACAACTAGTACACCTCTTAAAGCCTGGGCATCCTTTCTTTTCTGCCATGATAGATGAGAGAAAGAACAGATAAAAGGGAAAGTAGAGCATCAGCTATGGTACAAAGAATACCCAAAGGTACGAAGGGAAAAAAATGCCAACGATGGTAAAACAGATGCCAACAAGGTAAGAAAAAGGGTATAACACGTAAAAAACAGAGTCGCTAAATGCGATAGGGTAAGAGGCAACTATACAAATAAGTTTCCTTGAAGAAAGGTAAATTTACGAGGTAATACATCAAGAAAAGTAACTTAGCTCAAGGGCAATGGCTTGAAACGACTGAATAGAGATGCAGCAAACAAAATCTGAGGTAACAGGGAGAGGGGAATTTTGGGTGAGAGTTTAGCTCGAGAGTTTGTGGCTGGCGCGAGCTTGGAAGATGGCCGGCTCGGTTCCGAGGTCGGAACAGACTACCCAGATGTAAGGAACAAACGAGGATTAATAACATCAGATCTAAATTTATAAATGTTGGATCAGGTTTGCGAAGAATGTATAAAAACTTTATACATCCCCTCTGCCTTCTCAGGGACATCTGGAGCTGACTATCAGGAAAATTGCAGAGAGTAACAAACACATCCTCCAAAGCTGAACAAACAAAACTAGAGGTATGGGTGCAGGTTCTGGAAATTCCTTATGTAATAACTCACATTAAATTCTGTGGCAGTGAGAAACATCAGTGTTCTCTCACTGAAAACACTGGCACATTTTAAAAATAGTCTCAGAGAGAGAGAATGCCCCACTAGGAGAGTCAGAAACTGAGCTCTCTTCTGAGTCTGAATCAGAAATCTGAGGAGAAAAACCTGCATATGTCCCTTCATCATCCTGTGTAAACTCAAAATCCCAAATCTCTTCAAGAAAAAAGGAATCCCAACTTTTTTAACCAAAAACAACAGTAAGAGGATTGATACCCTAAATTAAACCCTGAGCCAGACCTACTCCTGTGTAAGGTAGTCTGAGGAGGAGTAAATACAAGCTTCATCTTCTGTTTCTTTTTGATAGGAAAACTGGGGACAACAGTGTTATTAATGGCAGGGGCAGCTTTTGCATAGATGGTCATAAGATTCTGACAAAACAGAGAAGCCTTTTCTGTTCCCTCAACCAGGACCAAATGAGATGACCCCAACAGCTGCACAGAACATGGCTAACCCCCAGTCCATAGTAGCCAGAGGTGCTATACCAGATGGAGCATTAGTAAAAGATGAGTGGTCTAAGATACAACTAATGGCCACAGCAGAGCCACCCACATGCAGCTGAAGCAAACTGCTATCCTGCTGTGATGGCAAAGGCTATATGCTTATTTTTTTCCTTTTGTGGCTGGAAGAAGGACTGACCATGGAACAGATAGAATGTCCCATGGTCAAGCCAAGAAAGATGCCTCTTTCCTGTTGAAAACAAACAGCACATACCAGTAACACACAAAGTCTAAAAGTCACTTTTTTACACACAAATACTGTAAAAGCAAAATATTTTGCCAGCCGCACTAAGTAAAATAAACACAATTCCCTACATGAGTTACTTTAACAACTTTTAAACTGACAGAAAAAAAGAGAGCACTCTCATTTAAGAGTATAGAACAGTCTAATGATGGTTCATTAAAACACAAATTCCTAGCTTTAAAATAACTTTTCTGAAGAGAGAAGTATTAATAATAAACAAAAACTATTAAATGGAAAGTTTTTTTTTTTCACCAACGGGAATTTATCTAACCAACAAAGGATCAGCATGATAGCTGGTCCTCAAAAGTCTCAGAGGAGTGTACTCTTCCATGACAGTAAAGCTCTGAAGGGCTTGGTGTCCAGACTTGTCATTTAGCTAGCTCAGCAGGAGATGGCAGAGAGTTTGGACATGAGGAGAGTGCCCTGATGTTTTGGAAGCTGGCCAGCTGTTACATACTTGGCAGGATATAACTCTTATAGCTAAGGATACTGCAACAGTGATCAATATGATGATCGCCACCTCCATGGGTCCCAACAACACCCCTGGTTGCCTCCTAAACAGTCTAGAACACTTGAGGCACTCTTCAACTACAGCCTTGAAATGGGCTATAAGTAAACTAAAGACCACGAGAGTTATTCCACTCTACAAGGGCAGACCATAAATCAATCCAGGGAACCACAGACCCATTGGACTAATGAGCCTAATGTGCAAAGACAAGGAACAAATTATCATGGAAATGATAAACAAGGACATTGTCAACACTGGACCCATCCCAATTTGGCTTTGTTAAGAGAAAGTTGTGCCTACTTCACCTGGTAGACTTTTTTGAGAGGGTCACCAAGGCAGTGGATTAGGGTAAAATATTCAAACTGTGTATATTGACCTGGCCAAGGCATTCAATACAATACCAAACTCAGGCATTGTTGGCAAGCTCTTGGAATTGGGCATAAATCCCTACATAACTTGCTGGTTTGCCAGCTAGCTCCCAGTCAGGACCCAAGAAGTCAGGATCAGTGAAACCACTTACACCAAGCGGCTGGTCACCAGTGGAGTACCATAGGGTTCTGTAATGGACCCACTCCTATTGGCATCTACTTCTCAAAAGTCAAGACTAATGTTTAAGGCCTCTGGCTCACCATGCTTGCAGATGACAGTAAATTGGGAGCAATAAGATAATCCCTCATGACACCAACATCTTTCAAGAGGGTTTAACAAAGACAAAAAGACTGGTACCAAAGACACAAAATGCATTATAATGTCCTTTGGGAAACTGTCAACACAAGTTAATTACTCCATCAATAAAACACCCCTAAAAGTTGACCCAGTAGTAAGGGATCTGGGAACACATGTAGACAGAAATCTGGCCTTTCACCAATATGCAGCCAAGATAGTATGAAATTCATTCTATGTTGCCCAGTTTGTAAGAAGGGCATGGCATCCAGGTCCAAGGAAGTTATAGTACCAGTCTACTAGGCTCTTATCAGATCTATCACTGAGAACAATGCCTCTTTTGGCATGTACCTAAACAGACACTTAGAAAAGTTGGAATGCCCACAAAGGTTTCTTACCCGGAGAATTCAGGACATTAATTCCCTGTCCTACACTGATCATCTAAGGCTCTATATTTGTACTCAGTCTGCTAGAGGCTGCTGAAAGGGGATCTTTGCCTTGATCATAGGGCTTCCTCAGACCCACACCTGCTGGATCTATTGTACAACCACAAAACAAACAGCACCGGAAATACTAGATCCAGGATCTAAACTCTGCTTGTGACAAACAAAATGTGCTGGAAAGACAGACATGTGTCACAAAGAATCCTGTGCATTGTAATAGGTTCCCCATCCATGTAATACATAGTTCATCCCTGACCCTATTCAGATGAAACCTTGACAACCGTATGGGAAATCAGACTCTGAAGAAGTCTTTTGAGATGAAAGTGCGACCTGAATGACCTTTTATTGTACTGGATTAAATTTGTGATTTTTATTTTCCATTTAGCTTTTTTTTAATCAAGTTTTTACTTCCCACTATGCTAAAATTCCATTTTTATCATTTATTTTGTTCAACTAAGCCTCTCTGGACCCTAGCCATATATATGTACTACATTAGGCCTCTCATGCCCTCTCTTCTACCAGGTCAATGAGATGGTCAGTGGGAGAAGACCACATTAGTAGTAGTAATAGAGGGGATGGTCCTGAATGTAAAATGACAACTATTCATCTGGGGAAGGAGGGCATTGTGCTAAGTTTCACTCTGACACATTAATTCCAGGAACTCACTGACGTTGACTGAGGGGGGAAATCCTATTCAGAAAGGTGCAAGTCTGAACAGTTCTGATGAAGTCCTGTTGGAGGATGAAAAGGCTTAACTAGCGGAGTTTATAAAGCTTGTTTTTTGGATGAATTATTCATATGGATGTGGTTCCTGTAACAGATATAGTACATGTATTAGCTAATGCCCTCAAGATTAAACATCATTAATTACACAAATCCAGTAAAGTACCGGTAAAATGTGTAAGCCTAACTAATACAATCAAGTGAAGGCCAATATTATAAGGAAGACCTGTTTCGTATTATACAAAACTGCTTGACAAAAAATACCAAAAATTAAGAGTGGTGACATAAGAATTCTTCCCATTCAGTCATGCATTCAACTTTGTACTCAAAGCAAATGCAGCTTTCTCCCTCTCCATTATTTTTTAAGAAGAAGAAAATAATCCAATTGCTTATTGTACTGCCTATTAACACTTGTAGACGCACTGAATATTTAGGATGCTTGTGCAGCATCTATCTGATTTTTGCCTCTGCATCCTCTACATCCCTATGGCAGAGTTCACTGTTCTCCCAGACAGATTCATTTTAATTGTGCAGGATATAAAACCAATACTTTTCTCTGTGAAGTGTATAATTGCCTGAAAAATACCTTGTCCATTTCTAGCATCTAATGAATAATCACGTTCCAAAAGAACTCTACAATACCTGATTTTAATCACTTTTCCTGATGACTGCAAAAATATGAGGAAGGATTTTGCAATCCTTAGATGTTGAGGAAGAAATAACCTAGGAGTACTCTTTATGAAAATGTCTATCACAGGTATTCCAGTCCATTCAGTTATCTTTTTAGTGATGCAGTCCACACATCTAGTACCCCCCCCCCCTGCACTCAGGGATGCAAGTAAATTGCAGATTTTAAGTCTTCTTCTGTCTTCAATGACTATTATTTTTTTCTTCCTAAAATTAAATCTTCACTTCTGAGGAAGACATTCTGCGTGGAATGTCCTTAAAAATCTTCCTCAAACTATAACAACTCATCTGATTGTGCAGGTAAAGTTTTTTTTTGTACCTTTCAGCCTTTTACCCAAACAATTAGTGAAGTCCAATAAGGTGGAACTGATCTTGTGCAGTCCTCTCAATTTGTTCAGAACTGGAATACTCCACAGCTTGTATGGTTTTATTTCCTTCCCTGGTGTACAGAAGAATAAGGTGAGCAGTCTATTTTGTTCTGAGCACAAGCCTAACCTCATGATAATGGAGTTTGATCCAAAAAGCTTAGTGGAATAATCTATTTTCTTATTTTTAAGCAAGAACACTTACCATATGTCTAGATTTCAGAATTGCAGGTAAATGTAATATTGCTTTTTGCGAAGTTAATGATTTGTATTTTGAATACTTGGCTGTTCGATGGTATAAGGTTTGATTTTTGACATCTCGATGTAATGTCATAAATCCATTTATATACATCTGCACAGATAGATATAACCAAATATACATATCTTTATTTATACATATATCTGTCTAGATGTGTGCATACATATATGTGTGTGTGTGTGTGTGTGTGTGTGTGTGTGTGTGTGTGCGTGTGTAAATAATCAATCATATGTGTGTGTGTGTATATATATATATATATATATATATATATATATATATATATATATATAAATATAGATATCTATATATATAGATAGGTATGCCCGAGAGAACCTCTATCCAGGACCAAGAGAGTATTTTAGTAGTCAAGGAGGTAATTAGCAGCCCTATCATGAAAGTAAGCTATGTATAATAATAAAAAAAAAAAAAAAAAAAAATTAAGTACTTATGATAACATTCCATCTGTGCTGTCCATTTTTATTCTTCCTGAACTGATGGGTTCAGATCCGAGCCCTAGGATCCAACTACTCTGTTGTAAAAGCTTGTTGCAACCTTGAACTCTCAAGCTTCTCCCTTCGCCATCCCTTATTACCTCAGTTCGTGTTTGCAGACTATAGCAAAAGACTAGACACTTTACTCTTATGGAAAAAACCTTAAGCAATATTATACAGCAGGAAACTGGTAGCACAAATCTATATCTGGAAACATACAATACAAGGGAAAGACCTCAAAAAACGTGGTCTATCCACTCGCTCTTCCAGAAAACATTGGATGGGGGTTGGAGGATGGGGAGTGAGGAAGAATTAAAATGGACAACACAGATGGAACATTACGTTAAGTGCATAACTTCTTTATCTGATGCTGTCAATTTTCATTCTGTCCTCAATTGATGGGACACAGTCCCCAGCTACTGGAATCCCAGGGCAGCCTCAAGGAAGGATTATTCCTAAGCACCATTGACCAAAAGATGCCATACTTCTAGAAACTAAGTCCAGTTTGAAATGAGAGATGAAGGTGTGAGATGAAGCCCAAGTTGCTGCTACACAAATGTCATCCATGGAGGCTCTTGAATGAAAGGCCGAGGAAGCTATCAATCGTATAGAGTAAGCACTTAACTCCTTAGTTAAAGGCAAGTTCAATTTATTGTAAATGAAGGAAATGCAATTAGTAACCCATTTGGCTAGGGAAACTCTAGACACTGGCTTGCCCAATTTCCTTTCAGCAAAGGAAACAAATAACTGATCTGAATTTCTGAAGTCTTTTCTTCTGTGTAAACAGAAATGCAATTGCCTATGCACATCCAGTGAATGCAACAAACATTCGCCTTTTTTTCTATAATATGGGAAGAAAACTGGTAGACTAATAGACTGGTTAATGTTGGAATCTGATACTACTTTTGGCACAAAGGATTCATTTGTCCGAAAAGTAATTCTATCCTTATGAAAAATTAGGTATGTAGGTTTTACTGACAGGGTCTGAATTTCTGAAATCAGTCTGGTAGAGGTAATGGCCACCAGAAACAAAATCTTCCGAGATAAACATTTTACATCGCAAGTATGTGCAGGTTCAAAGGGCGAAAGGACCAAAGCTTGCAGTACCAATGTTACATCCCACAGAGGAGTAGGATCTTTAATGGAGGGTCTCAACAGAAGTTTTCCTCATATAACAGCCTTACAAAGTTTATGGGAAGCAAGGGAAGAGCCATCAAGACCAACATGGAAATTGGAAATCTCTGCTAATTGGACCTTTATTGTGGAAGAACTGGCCCCTTGATTAAAAAACAAGAAGAATTCTAGCATCATGTGTATTGCAGGAGAAAAGGATTCCAAATTATTCTGAAGTGACTGTTCAAATCTTGTCCATTTGCTATCATAAACTTTCCTTGTAGAGAGTCTAAGTGAAAATAATAGACTCCGACAGTCAGAGGAAGAGACATAGCTTGTCTGGATATTACTGGAAATGGAGAAACCAAGCAGCCAGCTTGAGATTTGGAAGGTCCGGATGAGTCATGTCTGTCAGATGAGACAGCAGGACTGAAGTTGGATCCAGAATCCAGGGTTAAAGGATCAAATGAAGCCAAAGGAAGGGCAACCAAATTTGTCAAGGCCAAAAGGGTGCAATGAGAATGACACAACTTGGCATTGGGGGATATGTGCACAGTAACCCAGGGGGCCAATCATGGAGAAAATCATTACGTTCCGTCTCCCCCTGTGGGGGAATTAAGGCAAAGTAGCTACTGCACTTGTTGTTTAGAGGAGATGCAAACAGATTGCAGCAAGGCTGGCCCCATTTACGGAAAATCATTTCCACTATTTTCTGGTTGAGGGCCCATTTGTGAGGTAACAGAATGCACCTGCTCAGTTTGTCTGCTATTACATTGGAGTTCCCTGGAATGAGCATTGCTAAGAGAAAGCAGTTGGAAGAGATTGCCTGTTGCGACATCCTTAGTGCTTCTTGACACAGGGGATATGATTTGGTTCCTCCTTGTTTGCTGATGTACCACACCACTATATTGCGATTGTTCACAATGGGAGAGTTTCCTGAAAGACTTGCAACACTAAAAGCACTGCTCTCAACTCCAAAATGTTTATATGCAAATGTGCCTCTTTGGGAGACCACATTGCCTTGGACTGTTTTTCCTAGTTAATGCCCCCCTACCCCAGCTGGGCAGCATCCGTGGTCACTATGACCTTGTGTTAAGAAGGGACAAATAAACGGCCCTGTAGCAGATGTCCAGACTGGGTCCATCACCTCAGATCTTTCTTGCATGAGTTGGTGATTTTGTATTCCAGAGGATAAGGGTAGCTGAAGTATCGACCACTGAGATACCAGCATCCACTGAAGAATCCGAATGTGGAATCTGGCCAGCAGAACAAGGGTTATTGCTGCTGCCACCAAACCTAGTGGCTGAAGGACAAGTCGAACTGGGACTGTAGTACTGCAAAGTATCTTGTTGACTTGCGATCTTAAAGTTTGAATTCTGGAGAGAGGAAGGCTATTGTTGATCTTGTGTTAAGCAGTGCTCATATGAACTCTATATTTTGAGTTCACTGAAGATGTGTTTTTTCAAAATTTATGGTTATGCCTAACAGTGCACAAGCATGGATTACTTCTTCTCTTACTATGATGAGTTAATACCAGGTTGGAATGGAGAAACATCTGTCATCTAAGTAGGGAAGCACCCAGAATCCATGCAGTCTCAAGTGAGCTGCTACCACTGCCATGCATTTGTTGAACTCCCTGCAGGCTGTGGTGAGACCAAAGGGCAGTACTCCAGACTGGTAATGACTGGCTCCCACCCGGAAGCGTAAGAATTTCCTGGATCATATGTCCATTTTTATATGGCAGCGCACACCCAGGAGATCTAATGAGCACATCCAGTTGTCCTTTTCCAAAAATGGATGAATGGACTGAACTGTGATCATCCGGAACTGTGTCTTCCGAACAAATTTGTTCAGATTGCTGAGATGCAGAACTGATCTCCAGTCCCCTGTTTTCTTTAGAACTAAAAAGAATCTTAAGTAAGATCCAGATCCTTTCTGGTCTGGGGGTACCTCTTGGATGACTCTTTTGTTTAGCAGCTTTTGTATTTGAATGGCTGCTTGTTCCCTATGACTGGGTAGCACATCAGGGATTTTTCTGGAATTTACAGGAAGAAGGGAAAAATGGAATTATATATCTTCTGGACATGATCCTCTGCACCCAAGTATCTTTTGTTATTTCTAGCCAGGCTCTCCAGTGCAGTGACAAATTAACCCCAGTTGCCTCCAGAGGAGGACAATGGGGCCTCCTTTCAAGAGGGCTGGACAGGTTTGCCAAAGAACAATTCGCTGGACCCTTGATGTTGTGGGCCTCCTCTGCCATGAGGGTGGCACCTACCATTTGAACTTCCCCCTCTGCCTCTGGTGGAAGACTGTCCACATGTGTCCTAAAAATATCCTTGTGATTTTTTGAACCACATCTTTCAACCACCTCGATGATTCCTCAAAAAGGATCTTTGGGGTTGGGAAAATGAATGCCCACAGCAGAAAGGATATTCCCATCCTTCTCACGCCTAGACAAAGTATCTTTTACTTTGGGGCCAAAAAGAGAGGTGCCATCAAAGGGAGTATTGATGAACATACACTTAAAACAGTCCACAAAATCACATAAATGCATCCAGCTGTGTCTCCTAATGCCTACACCTGAACCCACTGCCCTTGATGTTCCTTCTGTCACATTAGAAATAAGTCTCATGGACGAGTTGGAAATCGATTGTAGGGTCACCAGCTGAGAAGTGACGGAATCGTTCACCTCTTCAGACATGGCTCCTGCGAGGGTACCTGAAAGTTCCTTAATCAGATCCCTCTGAAATCTAGTAAAATGTGCTAAACAGTTCAGAAACTTTAAGGCAAAGATTGCTGAAGCACAGACATGATTCCTGAATCTGTCTGTTGCTTGTAAGTCCTTGTCAAGGGGATGAACAGAAGTACTTTCATCAGCAAGTTCCTTTGTGGTGGCTGCAGCCATGATCATGGCATCAACAAGGGGACCTTTTGACCAAAACTGTTGAGTCTCTTGAGAGGGAGTCATAATCTTAACTGGCTTCCTGGGAATGGGCTCAATGGTGTTAGGTTCCTTCCAAGCCTGCTGCGAGTCCAACTTCAGGAGTGTGCCAGCAGGCAGGATCACCCAGGACATAGATGGGCCAGTACTAAAAGCCTCCAGTAGCATAGATTCCTCCAATTAAAGGGTTGCTGGGCTTCCAGGTTTATTTCTGTTTCAGGATCTCAAGGATGTCTCCAAATGAGACATTGTCAGGGGGTGACAGTGGGGACCCTTCACTCTCATCAAAATCTGTTTCCTCTGTGACAGAGTCAGGGAAATCTATATTCTGCCTCTTGCATGCCCTCTTTTTAGGGACCTCCTTACTGGGATAATCCGGTGAGTTTTCAGAAGAGGAAGGAATACCCTGATGGGATGTCTGGGGATTTGGTAACAGCTGCACCTGTAAAGAGGATAGTTGAGACTCAAGGCACAAAGGTGGAACAGAAGTAGAGAAAGGATCCAAATGGGGAAGCACTGCCTGTGTCTGAGATGCAGACAGAGCTCTCTCCAAAACCCTAAAGGTAGACCATTCTGGAATGGGATAAGAACCCTGATCAGAGAGGCCATGCCTCTGATCTGTAGTCCCGCCATTGCTCCAAGGGCAGCCACCCGAAGGCTAAAGTCGGACCAAAACTGACCATCACTGAGTCTCCTTGATGCAGAGATGCTCTGAAATCTTCTGATTTGAGTGCAGCACCTCAGACCAGATGGGCTAGCACTGGCTCCAAGAGGTCTCTGGATCCAACTGGACTGAAGATCTCAGAGCAAGTCTAGGATCTGGGGATACAAAAATCCTCTGATCCGAAGTAGATGGTGCCAGATGACTCAGATCTGAGGGCCCTGAAACCTGGATAGGAGTCAGAGGAGGAACTGGAAGTGGAGCAGTTGTGGATGTATGAGCTTCCTGATCCGATGAGGTAGGAGCCGAAAAAAAGGCAGGCTGCCTCTGCATCAAGGGGATCTTTCTCACTAACCTCTTTACATCTTCTTCAGTGAGACTCCTAGATGACTGGGTGGCTAGAGCTGATGGAGATTTTGGTCTTTCCAAAAAAGGGTGAAGGTACTCTAGATGGAACCAGGTCAAACAAAGGGGAGTACCTTGTTCTATGCAGAGTCATTAAAAAAGGTATCTGATCCAAGGTCTTCAGATCTGAAGAATCCTTGCTTTTCAGAGACTTCAGATCCAAAGAAGCCATCAGATTCAGGGACTTGAATTTGGGCTTAGACAAATCTGAAGAAGAGGCTGGATTTGATCATTTTTGTTTCTTCTTCGTAGGATTTGAAAGAACTATAGGATCCAAATAATTTCTTTATATGGATTTTTCAGAGAACCTGGTGGATGCAGAAGAAGTGCTTTGAAAAGAGAGAGATGTTTTCTTGAGTTTTTCCTTAGATGATCCAGATACAGCTTCATCAAAGGATGAAGGTACAAGTCCCTTTAGAATAAGTTTATTTCTGCTATCTACTAATGCTCTAGGGTTAAAAGTGTGGCAGATCGTGCATTTCTCCTGGAGGTGGAGAAGGACCAAGCAAGAAAAACACAAAGTGCGCGACTCAGACATAGGAATCGTCTGAATGCATTCTGCACATTTTTTGAATCCCGTCAGGCTCTTTTCCTTGTCAACCATCACAAAAGCAAAGACTACCAGCAATAACAAAGATAAATCAGAATTATAACTTTAAGAGAGTTCTTTTTTTTTTAAGGCAGAAAGGGAAAGAACGTACCAACAATGGTACTGACTGCGACAAAATGTAGAAGAAGGAGAGAGAGAAAGAAGTTATTAATGATAGTAACTAGAAATACCACTAACAGTGAAGGGAGAAAACAGAGATTTTGATGTAAAAAGGTGAGGGACAAAACTAATTGACAAAAAAAAAACTTTTGTTTAGAGATTTATAAGAAATGAAAGGTACAAATTTAAGTTTAACGCTACTTATCACCCCATGCTCGAGAGAATGAAGGTCCACGTCTTTTGGCTGGAAGCAGCAAATGAGATTTGAGGTAATAAAGGTTGGTGCATTCTGGGTAAGGGAGATGCTCGAAAGTTCAAGGTTGCCACAAGCTTTTACAATTGCTGAGTCGGATCTGAGGGCTTGGATCCAAACCAGTCATTTGAGGACAGAATGAAAATTAACATCAGATCCATGACTTCTAATTTTCTTGTGAAGAAAGAACCTATTGTGTCAAAACAGGAAGAACCCGATACCATGCTGTGATGACTCAAAATAGGATACTTTTACCTCACTCACACACCATGAGCAACACTGTCTTCTGTTGGAACCATTTAAAATTCCTAAAGTCTGGACACTGCTAAATAGAATTCCAACAATAAAAGCTTCTAGGGAAGATTAAATAGATTCCACCCTGTATAAATTGGCAGCAATTCTTCTATGGTGACATTGACAGTCTGTCATTTCTTAAGGAGATCCAAGAAGTTGCAACATTATGCTATTATAGTAGAAATCTTACAGATGCAAACTAGAGCTCAGTCACTGCATTTCAGGCATTTACTGTAGTCTAGGTGAGGGAGTATTTGGAAGTGAATTAGTTAGTATAACATTTTTAATGTGGTGCCTGCAAAGGACAAAATAATGACACAGAACCCTCCAGTGTACTGGCTATCTGTTAAAAATGTTTACTGTAAAGTCACTCTCTTCACTAACTGACGTTCTTAAGGTCTCCAGCTTGGTAGATAGAAAAATGACTTAGCAAGCTGCATGCTTTGTTTTTTTTTTCATACCTACGTTTACTTATTGGTGAACATTTGTTAACTAGGTTAGTGGACTGGCCCAGGGACACTTTTCACTCATAAACAGGGGCATTCTGTAGTAAGAAAATTGCAGAGTAAGTAACATTAGCATAAACATATTATAATAAAACATATAATACCAGTATATACTGCGAAGATAAGGGATACTGCCAGCCAGGCCAGGAGAAGTAGGGCAGTGAATGTGTAACACATGCCACCAACACAGCTAGCTGGAATTTTGTATAGAATTGTATGTCATTTGTGTATCAAACTGATTTGTACAGATGTTTATGTTTAAGCATGTAATTGTAAAGTTGCTTGTGTTAAAATGTAATAGTGTTTCCTGCTGGATAGAAAAGAGATGTATATGCATTATTGTAACAGCATATACTGGAAGAGAAGAGGTTAATATACCTGACTTGGAAAACATACTCGACATTAAATTACTTTATGGGTTAAGACATAAAGATGTTACGCCACAGTTTCGAAGGGAGCCAGATGCAATGTCTGTGCTAGAGAACATTTTGTAGCTCCTGTAGGAAGAGGGGAATGGTTTTATTGTTTTTGGCTTCCAGATGCTGCAACAGATCTTAGAAAAGCTCCAGATATGCATGGTTGCACATAGGTGCTAAACCCTAGCAGCTTCTTTTGTGGGAACCAGAAGTCAGATGAACAGTTGTATGTTATGTTATTCTGTACAGCAATAATCTTTTATTATTACAGGAGACTGAAGTCTCGGGGGCAGTCTGTTTTTGGAAGCCTGACTAGAAAGACCCTTACCCACATCATCTTGCCTTGCGGTAGTATGCAACTTAACAAAGGAACAGTAATTCTTTTAGTCAGTCAGGAATAGATAGTGAGATTAACTAAATACTGTTTTTTTTCTATCTGAATGAAACTTTCCAACTGTGTTATTTTTAGTATTTCCCATGACTGAAACTTGGGTATTTACTATAAACAGATATTTAGCATTTTCATGTTCTTATATTAATTATTATTAAATATATTTAAACTTCCCGTTCTGGCTGGTCCTTTTAGAAAAAACATTTAAGTTTTAAGAGTATTTCCATATATTTATTTGGTAACAGCTCTGGCCACTCCTGAAGCCTGACTGGTCAACACTATCATTTGTATTAATATTAATTTCATTCAGTATAATTGGGTACCCTTGCAATAGCCTTAGGTAACTAGCTTTGTAGTGCCTGGTGACAGTGATAATTACCTTATAGACTGGGCAGAAGGGGCCATAGCTAGTATACTTGTGCCAGCCTTTCCCTGGCACATGCGTGTGTGTGCAAATCAAATGTGTGTGTGTGTGCTTGTGTGTGTGTGTGTGTGTGTGTGTGTGTGTGTGTGTGTGTGTATGTGTCAGCTACTTGGAGCTGGGACACAATAACTGGTTTCACAGAGAGAGTGGTGGAGAACTTGGCTTGGGCACTCAGCTGAGGACTTAACTGTGAAGCTGTAACAGTGGGGTGTCTTGCTGGGGACCTGGAAAGAGACAGATAGAGAAACCCAGACCTTGGATTGAGTGTGTTCCCTGTGTGCTCTTAAGGGAAATTGTGCTTGATGCAGACAGGTCTGCATCTGAAAATACTGCGTGTATCCATTTGTATTCCAAGTGAATGTCTCTCTCTCTAGTGTCAGTGATAAGGATTCAGGCTCCTTGATTACTGGCCCAGAGTGGACATGTCACATACACAATTACACTGTTACATGTATACACAAAATAGGAAGTGATCACACATATTGCTATTTTTAACATAAGTTTCAAAGGTGACATTTTGCAGAACACCACTCTTTAGATAAAAGCAGTTAAATGGATGACCAAAAAAGGTTTGTACTGGTCCCACTTCTACATGTACATGCTCATAAAATTTAGGAGCATGTGAATCAAAGCCAGCTTGATCGCAGGAGGATGATAGTAAACTCAACACTAGTGCAGAGTGATTCCAGATGTTGGTACTTCTCCTCCTCCAACAATGCTATTACAGAAAACCTTCGAGATTTGTATCACTTTTTTTCCTCCTAACTTCCAAACTTCCACAGAAATACTTCCTGGAGAATGTCCTGTAGACTGGTTATACATCACCATTTTATCTCATCTCCTCCTATCCTAACTGCTAGTAACTGAACTTTATCTACCTCTATCCTTGGCATATTTAATTCTTCTATAAGCATTTCAATGTGTACCTTTTCTTGACTTCCACATTTTCACAAATTTTCAGAAATACTTCTAATACCTCTACAGGATTTCATAGCAAAAATTAGGAGGTGCAGTACCCAGCAGAATAAAAGCCCTCTCATCAAACTAAAGAAAAAACTCAGAGGACAAATAAAGTCTACCAATGCCAGATTTGAGGCAAATTTGGCCTCCCAGGCCAAGGACAACCACAATGCATTCATTTAGCTATGTCTGCAGCCTCAAAGGCAATACACAATTTGTTCATTGCACATGGAGCCATCTATACTGTGACAGAAGATATAGCAAATCACTGGCTGATAAATTCAGCTCCAACTTTACCCCTCTCTCCCCTCAACCATCCCTCAGAACATACCATCAAATACAACTCCCCCTGCTATCATTAGGGAATAGGTCCTTAATGCTCCCTCTAAGGCCAAGAGCACTGCATCAATGGGCTCAGACAATATCCAATGATGTTTTCTACATAGCATGAAACATGAACTATCAGGTCTTCTGGAATTACTATTTAACTGTAGCCTCCAACCAGGCTTTGTGCCTCATGAATGTAGAACAGCAACAGTCATCCCTCTGCATAAAGGTGGGCCATCTACAGACACTGGAAACTACAGACCCTTAAGTCTCACTAGTCTTGTATGTAAAGCCATAGAAATAATTATCATAGAAATGATCAATAATGATATAGTAAACCTCTAGACAATGGACCCAACCCAGTCTGGTTTTGTGAAGGGCAGGTCATGCCTACTCAACTTGGCAGACTTCTCTGAGAATGTCACCAAAGCAAAGGATGAGGGCAAAATGGTTCACACTGCCTGCTTTGACCTGGCCAAGGAATTTGACACAATACCCCACTTGGTCATTGTTGACAAACTCAAGAGGTTAGGTGCAAACCTGTATGTCACCCGGTGGATAACCAGCTGATTCACAGACAGGACCCAGTAAATTAGAAATGGGGAGTCCACCTCTACAAAGAGGCCAGTCACAAGCAGAGTCCCTCAGGGAATCAGTCCTTGGACTGCTCCTTTTTGGCATTTACTTCTCTGAAATAAAGAATAATGTCAATGGTCTCTGGCTGACTAAATTTGCAGATGATTACAAATTAGGAGCCGTAGCTGAATCCTATACTGACAGAAATGTTCTCCAGGAAGGACTGACAAAAACAACTGGTGTCAGAACCATGGACTAAAACTAAATGCCAAGGTAAGCATAATAGCATGCTTCAGGAAATCACCCACCCTTGGTAACGATCATACTGACTAAACAACCCTTAGAGCTGACCCAGTAGGCAGGGACTTAGGGCCACACATAGATAGTAATCTACCCTTTGACCATCACTTGCCTCCAGTAGTGAGGTAATCATTCTATGTTGCATGACTTATAAACAAAGGCATGACATCAAGGTCCAAGGAAATCACTGTTCTTCTGTATTCAGCATTCATAAGACCAATCACTGAGTACAAGGTCCCCTTTGGTATGTACGTAAACAGATATATACAACAACTGGAATGTCCACAGAGGCTTCTCACTAAAAGAATACAGGGTGTAAGTAAAATGTCCTTTGCAGACTGCCTCAAGGCTCTATCCATATATTCTGTCTCCTATAGGCTGTTGAGTGGAGATCTATGCCTGTCATACAGGGCATTGTCAGACCCCACACTGATGGACCTCCTGCATATCCACAAAACAAAGAACACCAGAATTACCCATTTTAACAACATAAATCTTGCTTGTGATATATAAATAGGACCTGCTGAAGAAACAGGTATGTATCTCAGAGACCACCCCATCTCTGGAACAGGCTCCCTATCCACGTGAAGCAGAGTTCCTCCCTAACCCAATTCAAGTGCAACTTGGGGAACTGGATGGGCAACAGGAAATTCATCACTCATTTGGCACCCATGTCTCTAATGGACAAAAGCAACCTATAAATGGTTCACCTCCCAGGCCCCTGCTTGTAAATATTTTGTCTCCCAAGCCCTGCTTACACACATCAAGGGTACCAGAACTTGTCAGAGATTTGGGATGCATAGCAAGGCTTAAAAAGGTCCTCGTGGTTGTTAGCCTAAACACCTATGAATCTATAAGCTCCCTAAGCTTGGCAACAACCCTTTGTACTTTCTGTTTCCTAAGCCATTGTGCTAAAAGTTTTTGTGTTCTGGAGTTATCAAAAAAATAGCAGCATAAAGCAGTCTTTCTAAACTCATGCATGTTATTGAGGTAGTCCCTTATTTTCTCTTTAGCACTCTGTAGTTGAGTCTTTTTTTTGTTTGTTTTTTTGTGAGAATCCCCCTATTCTGCAATAGTTTAACCTTTGTGAATCCCCTTAAATAATTCTTGTTACTTTTTAACCATCTCTCTTTTTCTTTTATTTCCACCCTATTTTAAACGCCATTGTAATTTTATTCCACTCCCTATCTACATTTTCAAAAGAAATTTCTATCTTCTCTAAAAGCTATAGAATAATTTCCACTACCCATTCCTTATATTCCACTCTTTTAACAGACAGGTTGGGAAGCACGAGTGTTTCATTTTTATTTCATTACACTGAATTTTATTTTAGTTATTTTCACCAGGTGATCTGAAATAATTATTGTATATGTATCAAAACTTTCTATTAAATGCACATGTTCCTGTGAAACATCATTTCTGTCTAGCCTAGCCCAGTTTTTGTACCTTGGGGAATAATATATAAATTCATATCTTCCATACCAAATATTTTCAAAAATGTCTTCAAAAATCTACCCTCTTTTATTATATTTTTCCCTTCTAGTCTCCCAGATACATCCTCACTGTTGCAATTTAAATTCCAGTCCCTATCTATAAGTAATATTTCCTGCTAAAAGTTGACTATTTCTCCTAAATTTCCTTAAGCTTCATTGTATCAGTCTTTGATGGAATATAAATACACGCAAGTGTCATCTTCATCCCTTGCCAGCAGCCCCTTATAACTACAAATCTACCATTACTATATTTTCCCCTTCTATCACTTTTGGAGCTCTCACAATTAATATAAGTACTCTCCTTTTTCTTTTTCCCCAGATATTCCACTTAGTAGCCATCGTAAAATCCTTTCTTTATTAAATTCACATGCTCAGTTTTTTCCAAATTTGTCTACTGTAGCATAGCTATTTGTACTCTACGTTTTTAATATAGTTCACTACCGTTTTCATTTTTGTATATGTTTGACAGACTATTCACATTTAAAGACACTATGGAAAGTGCCATTATGAGATGAAGTTACTATTCCCGCCTGTTATGTATAATAGTTTTTCTTTAATGTTTAGTTTCTGCATTTGTGTTACATGCATGCACTGCTTGGCAGGTTGATCTTTTATACAATTGTTTCTTGACATATCCATTTGAACCTATGTTATAGCTTACAAACCTTTCTGTTTTAATGAAAACTCTCAAAAAAAACCAGACACACCAGCAGAACATTCCCAAAACCAATTAACTTGATACTAACATAGAAAACTATGTACATCTTCAAACAATTATGTTTCACAGCCACATCCACATACCTGAATTAACCTAAAATGAAGGTTACCTGTGCTAGGATTTGTGATGCAGTGTATGCTTCTACTTGTACTAAGTACTATTTTTTGTCTTATCTTTAGTCCTCTCCCAAATGAAGAAAACAACTTAAATATTTTCAGAAAACATTATCTCCTAGCCACTGAACGAATTTGGTTTTATTGCCCCCTTATCAGATTGTCTCCATTAAAACATGAGTATCTGATAACACTGTTGCATTCTAGTAATTTGCTTCCTCTTAACACTTGTTATTAAACCAATAAAGGGGCCTTAATCCAGTCAGTCCCTTATGCAAAAATAAGAAAAGGCATATCAATTTTCCTTATATCATACTCTTTTTGTCCAGGCTTCTCTTTTTATATTGCAGTGCCTCTATTTCTTAAAACTGAACAAGAAAGAAAGGAGGAGGAAAAATAGGGGGCACCTGTTTACCTTAGTGCTCCTATTACAACAAAAATTAACTGAAAAAGCTTTACTTTATAACATATATATATATATATATATATACATGTATATGCAATGTATTACAAAAATACCGTTAAGAACAAAATGTTGTTTTACTTACAGTTAACTCCATCCTTCCTCTTCCCCTCTCCTAATTTTTCTTCCAGACTTTAATGGCATGAAGTAAGGCATATGCTTTGGACCCCAGGTTTTCTTTTTCTTTCATACTCCACAAATGTAATTAATGCTTTGTAATACCACATTTATTCATCAGTTTCTGAGTTGCTGGTTTTCTTCCTGTTGAACTCCATTTCCCAAATCCAGTCGCTGGTTCATTCCCAACATACCCCTGGTTATTCTAGTCAACTCTTGTGCTTTTTCTCTATGTCAAGCATTTTCCTTTGGAACACTGGAAAATGTTTCACTGGCATAGTCTCTCTGTGGGCTTTAATTATCAGCAGAGTAAGTGGAAGAAGTAGAATCTCCTGCTGTTTGATAACACACTTTTTGTTGGACAAACTTTTGTATTTCCTCCTTAGTATGTTCTGCATCAAGTATGATTTTGACCCTCCAGGAAAAAATATTCTGAAAATGGCCAGTTACAGCAGCTTGAATCTCATGGAATGACAAAGCCAGCATAAGCCACTCACATCCGCTCACCCCCAGCGAGCTCTTCTAGCACCAGTGCTGCTTGTAAATTTAGGTCACTTGGGTTGTGGACAGGGCTTCATCCTGTTATTCCACAGAGCCTCTACATGAAAATTTGACATGAAACCATGTGATCTACACAAATCTATGCCCTAAAAGCTAAGGTACTAGATATGTATAATTTACTACCATATCTAGAATCATTATCTGATAGTAAGAATGCAAAAGGGACAGTGTTCCCATTCTAGTTATGTGCTGATAAAGAGAAAGCAGCAAAATATGCTTTAAGTGAATAAAAACTTATGAATTCTGTCAGCACTTTTTTGAGGATGAAGCTTGTTACTAAAGACAGTGACCATTACGTGCTTTCAAGACATCTAGAAATGTAGAATAAAGTAGTAGTACTGTCTACCCTGAATCCTGGAACATTGTCAGCTCTCTATTATCAATCATAAGGAGAAAATGGATTCTCTCAAGGTCATCTGACAGATTACCACATGAAATTTAAGGGGTCGATAAAACAAACATCTTCGAGTGGAGACTGAAGAATTAGCGGAAACATTCCCTTTATCAGACAGCTCAGAGTTTGGAGAATGAATCTGTATCACATAAAAATCTTCCTATTTAATATATGAATCATGGAAAGGTGCTCCCTTCCTTTTCTTTTTACTACCATGATCCTTTGTTACCTACATGTTTCATTAACAAAAGTTCATTTCTCTAAATTCAAAAGACTGAGGTCAGTCCTATGAAAAGTACAGCTGAGCAAGTAAACTTTTCAAAACAAAAGATGCTCAAAGAGATCACTACAGTAGAAGCCTAAGCTAAATGGTTAGTATCCTGCTAAGGATCAGAGTAGATGGCCAACTTCCACAGTTTTAGGGCACCTTCTACATACCCTAGCCACTGTATAGCTCGTGCAGAGTATTATAAAGTCAGTGGCTAAGGAAGGACGCTACAGCCCTGTCATGTAAGAACAGAAATAATAAAAATCCAACATGCTAGCATAAAACAGCAATAAATAGAGGGGGTGGAGGGAGGATGTGACTATTGCAACAATGATCTGTTTGAACATATACTGTTATAGTAAGTTTACTTACACGTCTACATGATGCTCATCATTAGATCTCTGTTGCACTAACCTAATTTATATAGGGTGACTATCAGAGCTTAGAAAGGGAGGAAGAAAAAGGATCAGAGTCTTGGACCCCCTGCAGAACAGTCTAGCAAAGCCTGCTCTGGATCTACTGAAGGAATTTAGTTTGTAGTGCTTGTCAAAGATGTGTACAGATGATTATGTTGTTGCTGCCTCTATTATATTTCTAGAGTCCACTCCTTACCAAAAAGTCACAAAAGTAGCCAAAACCCTGGGAGAGTGGGTTTTAACTTGCCCAGAAGTGTCTTACAGAAAGCAATAGTATGAGACAGCTATTTAGAAATGACGTGTTTTGACAATGATTGTCTCATTTTCTTATCTTCAAAGGAAATAAAACAGCTGATCAGAAGTTCTGAAGATTTTTTGTCTTGTCAATGTACTAACCGAGTTGCCTGTGAACATTCAGGGACTATAAAATTCTTTCTCCCTCATTTTTAGGTTCTGGATAGAAAACAGGGAGATGAACTGTATGGCACTCTTTATGCAGACGTTAGAGCAATAAGCAAGATTGCTTTCCAAGATAAGAATTTCAAATCAGCCTCATAAGCAGGTTCTGAAAGAAACAGTTTATGTTTTTCAAAGTACAAAAATTAAGATCCCTCAAAGAACCCACTTGCCTTCAAGGTGAATGGATGTCTAAAAGGGTCTATATTATATCACTGAACGCATAAAAAAGTAAACAATGAATAATCGACCCCATGTAAGCGAAAGCTTACAATCCCAAAAGCTCAGAACAGCGATTTTCTTCCAAGGGAAAAAAAAAAATCGCTGTTCCAAAAAAAAAAAAAAAAAAGGAAAATTGAAAGAATACATTAAGTGGGGGGGCTTCACCCCCTCCCCACTACCCTACTTAAATATACGAACTCCGAGATCGCACTACAGTGCCGAAAACAGCAAAGTAACTGAAGCGGCCAAGCAAATTATTTCCCTGGGAAAGAATTTGCTTAAAAGCCACTTCGCTATTTTGCCTTTTCGTTGTTTTAAGTTCAACCAAGACACATTCGACAGAATGCTTCTTTGGTCATCTAACAGGAACCTTGTCTAAAACCCTTTCAGTAACTTAAGGTAGGACAGAAAGGGAGAAATCTAACAAGCAGAGGTGACAGAGAGGTGACTCTTTACAGATGATTAATAAAGTTCTGGGCTATTAACTCACATAAATACTGAATAGTGAAAAGAGAAATAAGCCTTAAAAGGATCCTAGTTCTTGAATTGACACCAATTAGAAAATCTTTTCCAGTTACCTATATACAATTTTCCAGCTGCAGGTTTCTTTGCCTCCTTTAATACCTACTACACGTCCTCAGGAAAAAAAAAATCACAGAAAAGGTACTAAAATTCTATTCATTCAGGCAGTCACCTTAAGAAGTTGATAGCTGGGGTGTATCAAACAACCCTCATCCTGTGTGACTAAGTCCATTCTGTGGGG